>NC_048298.1:31568294-31730062 GCF_013100865.1 Trachemys scripta elegans | reverse complement strand
GGGGGGGGGGGGGGGGGGGGGGGGGGGTGGAGAGCTGCCACGGCGGGGGCACCTCAGTGCGGGGGCTCAGGGATGGGGGGGCGCAAGGTGGAAGTTTCGCCTAGGGCACGAAACATCCTTCCACCAGCCCTGCTGAGAAGGCTACAATAACTTAGACAGATCCCTAGGGCTTTCTAAGTTACACTCGGTTTCCAGATCAGCTCAGAACGAGGAGGGCACAAAGCTATTTTAAAGCCATCTTAACCTACCCATCCCCCTGTTCTGCAGGTTCTTATATTTATAGCACAGAAGCTCACCCCAAAACTTTAAGTTCCTCAGGACAATGTCTTTGTGGACAGTAGCACATTGTGAGTGTTACTGGAATATATATATTATATAATAGATAAATATAACTAATAATCTCTGCAGAACAGGGTGTATAGTATGTACACTTACTGTATAGGCAGTAAGACCACAAAGACCATTTCCTAAGAAGAGAGAATAATGCACATTTTCTATTACCATTCAATCTTTGGTCTTCCAGTTGAGATAGAAAACAATGTTCCAATTAGCACAGATTGGGGTGGGGATAGTTTTGTGATGCTGACATCAAGTCCTCTAGGGACTGAGATTAACAATTTATTTTACATAAACCAGTCTTTAGATAGAAATGACCTTTGGTCGCTAGCATGAGCTAGATTTGAACTGGGAACCAACAAGTGAAAAGCTCTCGAGCCCATTTCCAGAGCCACTTATCCACTCTTTTTTTTCCCAAATAATTATGCAAAACACAATTTTTGAAGGCCCTTTTCAAAAAAATTGTCTTAGAAAGTATTTGCATCATGCCTTATGTGCATTCAGAATCTATACATTATCACTTTTGTTCTGAATCTGAATTACTGTGAATGTGAATCATCACTTTTGAAAGAAAATAGGAAAGGTTACAAAAATATGTTAATACACACAATAATATTAATGCATGTATTAGGTTCCTAAAAATAAATCTAAAGGCTTTCAGTGGTTTGGTCTAATGGCTCAGTATTTCCATAATGTTTAATGATTGAGAGCCAGATTGTGCAAGGTACTGAGTGCCTCCAGACTGTTTAGCATTTCCCAGGAGCTTGTTTGTTTCCTTGTGTGATCAATTTCCGAGTTTGAGTTACAAAAGTTGAGGTACGTTTCATAAAAAAAATGACTTATTGCAATGTTTGAATTCAGTGTTGTTGGATTGGGACACCATTATTCCATATTTTGCATTGCTACAGGTTGAAATAGGGATACAAATGATAAAGGGGTTGAGAAAGTTGGAACAACCATCATTCCTTTTCCCCCCAGTTTCAACATTGAATTGACTTAGGTTCATATGCACAGATTTATACACAAGCATATAGAGAGTATTTAATTGAGAGCACACTATTATATCAGGTATCAGATAGAGATACTGGGTCACTTCTGTCTATGTTCTTATGTCAACACAAATATTTTCAACAAGGCTAATTCAAGAGAGTATAGGAGTAATGGCCTTCTCTATTACAGAATGTCAACCAAACAGTATAGATGAAAAACATTGCCACATTGTATAATACTGTCTCACACTATATTTATATTTTGCTTTTTTGAGCATATAAGTTGTGCATTATCACAAGATGTCCTTTCTATTTGCCAACAGATTCTATGGGCTTTTCTTGCATCAGGCTGGCATGTCATGCTCTGCAAAATGGAACATATAATATTGCCCCTGATCACAAAGGGCGAAATTGTGTCCTTCCCTGTGGGAGAGGGTGAAAGAAGCCTTGTGCTCTTGTACATGATATGAACACAACTGTGTGAGGAAGTGCTGTGTCCTACTCCCTGATAGTATCTCCAAGGATACCAGCCCCATATCCCTCTACTCTACTCCAATGGGCTGCTGCAGAATCAGGGGTGGCTCCATGTTTTTTGCCACCCCAAGCACGGCAGGCAGGTGGCTTTCGGCGGCACGCCTGCGGGAGGTCTGCCAGTGCCGTGCCATCAGCGTCCCCGCTGCCAAATTGCCGCCAAAGCCGTGGGACCTGAGGACCTCCCGCAGGCAGGCTGCCGAAAGACGCCTGCCTGCCGCCCTCACAGCGACCGGCAGGTCGCCCCCTGCGGCTTGCTGCCCCAGACACGCACTTGCTGTGCTGATGCCTGGAGCTGCCCCTGTGCAGAATGGGGAAAATGCTGCAGCCTTTCCCAGCTGACAGAAGTACCACTGCACCCTTCCTGGCAATCCCCACAAGAAAGTATTTCTAATTTACCTGTACTCATCCAAAATATCTTTAGTTACAAAAAACAAAATCTAGCCTAGAACAACACATTTCATTCTGACACCTAAGTGCTTAGCCTTAAGACTAAGCAAAGCCTTCACAACAAAATCTTTTCACCCGAGATTTTCACATTTCATTTCAAATTTACCAAAGTTGTCTGCTTTTGTGGAAAACCTGCACATTTTTTGCTGTTGTTTGCTTGAAAAGAGGATAGATTGAGAACAACAATATGCCTCATTTTGCTCAACACAGTTTTTAGAATGCATATAATTCAAACTTTCATTTATATTAAGTTTTGCACTGAAACAGTTAAAAATTTTACATATTTCAATGATCAAATTTAATAAAAAGCAGCATTTCTGTACTGTGAACACAAAACAAAGTTGTGACTAGTGGTTCATGACATTTGGTTTAAAAAAAAATCAATATTTTTGAAAACCACTCCTCAGTACTCAGTTCCCAGCATTAAAGAGCTCATATAAACCATCTTTTTACACACAAATGTACTGTGTTTGATGTTTGTGTGTTTGGTTTTTATATTTTACCTCATAAAAACAGTTTCCATATGGATAAATTGTTTTTGTGAATTGCATATAAGATACAAAAATAATGAGTTAATTTCTTTTTAAAATACTCAGTTTTCATTATTATTTATTTATTTATTTTATGTATTTGTTTTGCTGAACAAAAAGAACTCAGGAGAGTAAATCCTTTATAGATGGGTTGATTTTCACTCTTATGAATTACATGCCTCTTCGTGCCCCAATTGCTTAAAAATACTAGAGTGGCATCACCATTATTACTGTTTTCATGAATAAGCCCATAAGTAATAGAGCAAAGTCAGGACAAGTTCATTAGATACAGACTATTCAAACACTATGATGCAACTCCTGGTGGCTTGATTTTCCAAGAATCATTCCCATAACATTTGGAATGAAAAGCAGAAGCCTTTGCTTTGAAGAAGAAAACATTAACAAATATTATATCAATTGAGCAGAATTTAGTGTGTTAATTGTCCTTTTATCTCATTTTATGAAGACATGAAACACATTTTTGTCCTGTTTACCACAATGTAGCTGTCCCTCTGAATTTCTATAAAAAAGGGGCATATATGGGTTTTGTTGAAGTGATAATAAAGTATCTTGCTTGTTACTCTTTTTTAAATTTTCAGCTGCAGCAATATTACAGATCATCAGTTCTGTGCCAGCCAGTTGGTAGCACCTAATCAGCCAGGTAATAATTTACACAGTGATCTTGAGGTGAGCAAACCCTATTCAATGCATCATTGCTGCAGAGCTGTCACATATTTCATACACTTGTTGAAGGTTCAGGTCCATGCCCTGTGTTTTAAAGCTTACTGAGGCATCAGGTTACTGTTTTCTCCATTTTTTTTTTGTCCTCTAGCACTTCCGATAATATGACATCTTTCTTCAGAACATTGTAGACCGTCATTGTTCACCTTCTATCTATAGCAAAGCTAACTGACATAACAGCAAAATACCATTAGTATTGCATGCACCATAATTTTTTTTCCTAATTATTCTTGACATTTTTGTGTAATAAATGGCTTCAGAATAAAATAAAAATGTCTTTAGCCAAATCTGGCTCCTACCTCCATGGAAGGCCAGGATTTTGGGAGCTCAGTTCTGTGGAGATGCATTTAGCAGCATTGTGTTGGAGGGCAGGAAAAGCTGAGGTGGTTGTGGTGGATTCCTTAGTACATAGATCCACTGGCCAATAACCAAGAGGGCATGGGGCAAGACCTGTGGAAGCTACTCTGCTGCCTGCATTCTTTTTCACACTCGTGACTACTTTCACCCCCAGTACCTACCCCAACAACTTGGGAGGGTCTTTTAAGTATAGGTATTAAGTTACTATGCAGAATTGTCTTTGCAAGTGAGACTATGTAATGTGAGTTTGGGTGTATGCAAATACCTATGTATAGTTTCTGAACATGCCCAGTTTCTCCTAGTTTCTCCTAGAAGCCTGAGAAGAGTCTGTGTGAGAAGAGTGCTTGGTAGTTAATAAAGACACTGCACCATTTCTACTGGCAATCCAAGTCCAAATAAACATAGGAAGACACATTTGACTAAATTATGTATGAAGGTGTCTATATGCTGCTATAGGGACCTACCTTTTGGAAAATGGACTCTTTACTGTTACTTAACTGTCTAGTATTATCGTGCACCACTACCCTCTCCTGGATAAAACCATTACTGTTCAACCATATGTCATAGTCCATATACTGCCAATGTTATCCCTTTAGTATGAACCTTTTCTGTTCAATGTAGTTGTAATGAGAAGTTTATAGACAAGGTGCAATAAAATACAAATGCTTCAATCACATTACAGACAAGTAACAACTTTAGGAGAAAATAAATACAATATCAAATATATAAAAGAGTTCCAACAGCTTCATAGTTATAAATGCCTACAATAAAAATAAAAATATTACTCCGATTTAGTGGAAGTAATTATTGGGTGGCAACTTAAATGGGATGAATAAACATGGGAAATATAATACTTACTTTATGGGAGGTTTTTTTTGCTCTTTCCCTTTAAACTTTTTGATTTGAATGTGTTTTATGTTTTTATTAGTATAAACTTTTAAATCAAATTATAGCATATATTCTTTAGAATTTGAACAATTCATACATTACAGTATTTAATTTTTTTCTAATAGCGGTGATCTGGGAATCCATAGGATCATTGCAAAATCTTTTTTTCATGTTGCTTGACATTTTGTACTGTTGTGTATTACCTCTATGTTTATTTCCATTAATTATACTTAAAGTAATAAGAGCAGACACCTCCCCCTCAACCCATACTCTGAATCTCTTATTCTCAGGAGACATCTCTGTTGCGTAGTCTGTATTTGTTCGGAGTGTGAAACTTTCATTGTTATAGGCAGAACAATTTACCAAGGGTCATGGTGGATTCTTCATCACTCTTTATGTCAAGGGTGGATGATTTTCTACAAGATATACTCTATACATTATTTTTGGAAAGTTCATTGGCCTGTGTTATACAGGAGGTCAGACTAGATGATCACAATGATCACAGTTCTGGCCTTGGAATCTACGAATCTAAGTTCTTCATGTGGAATTTTTAACAATCAAGCTCCATAGTGAAGATTGGAAAGGAGAATTTTATTCTAAAAGACAAAACACCAGGGAATTTCCTCTGGATAACACTGAGCTAATTCTGCATTCTTGAAAGATATCTCAAGCACTTGTTTTCTGTGAACGTTGCAGCTTCTTTATCTTGTCTTCTCCAGCTTGCTTGTATTTTTAGTCAGCTCCTTCAAGTGTAACAGTATAATGTATTTGTGATTCGTTCACTGAATGTTTTGATTCCAAAGGGTGGACATATTGTATTAGTTTTCTGTTGTGATTTTTTTCAATGTAGTGTGAAGGTTGTTGGTCTCAGACCTCAACAATCAGACTGAAAATTCAGGGACAGATTCTCCTGTCACAATGGTGTAAATTGGGAGAATTTTGTAAAGTTAGTGGCGTTTGGAATCTGAAATCTGGACTCAATTCAGGCTCTACCACAGGCTGCCTAAGGGTATGTCTACTCAGCAAAACGACCTGTGGCAGGGAGTTTCAGAGCTTGGGTTAATTGACTTGGGCTCATGCTATGTGGTTAAAACCAGCAGTGTAGATGTTCCCACTTGGGCTGGAGCCTGTAAACTGAGGCTCAGCAAGCAGGGAGGCTCCCAGAACCTGGGCTGTGGTTGGAGTGGGAACATTGACACTGCTATTTTCAGCCTCAAGGAGCGAGCCCGAGTCAGCTGACCCAGGCTCTGAGACTTGCTGCCTTGGTTTTGTTGTTGTTTGCTGTGCAGACATAACCTAAGCCTGGATCCTGACTCGGGTCTGAGCAAAGCTCCCTTCTGTCCACACACAATCAGTCTGACTTGGGTCAGCAAGCAGTCAGGACCTGGGTCCTATGACCCTGCTAGGAAGGTGGATCAGGGACTTAGTCCCACTGTGATTTGGGTCCGACTCCTCTCATTTTGCAGTACCAAGCCACAGACCTGATTCAGAAGGTCTGGATTGTGCAGTATGGACACAGTTGCCCAGGTTTACAATGCAATGATGATACTTAAGTGCAGATTTTGAAACATCAAGTCCACAAGCCCGGGTCCCACAGACCTCAGTTTGCAAGGCAGTGTAGACATACCCTTACTGTCTTTGTGACTCAGTTACCACTGTAAAATGAAGTTAATATTTCTGTACTTCACATAAATACATTAAATGATCGTGAGGCACTCGGATACTATGGTAATACATGTACCCAAATCAATAGAAATGTCATCTCACCTGTAAAATTTCTTTTCTCAGTAACAGAAATTCTAATAATCCAGTAAGTGTGGATAGGTCCTTCCCTTCACTAGATCAGAAAGCAGGACCCCTGCTGTAAACCGGAACAAATTGATTTCACAGCTGGAAAGTAGCACCATCTAAACTGCCGTATTAGTCAGTGAAGAAACCATACATGTAAGGTATCAACTAAATACTTCCGAAATCAAGATCACCCAAACAGGAGAGTCTGGTCTGCCACACATGTTATTAAGAAGATATATTTAGAGTTTAAAGGGCAAACTTCCTTTTCTTATTCAAAACTCTGGAAAATACAGCATTGTTTTCCAATAAACAGGGCACTCAGTTCTAATATCCTTTTAGCTGGTATGATAGGTATCAGGAAAGTTGTCTGTGTAACTTCATATCCAGAACTGCTTTGGGTCTCAGTTTCTTGGGTACTACTGGGTGAGGGGTTGGGAGAGGGAAGAATACATCTTTCTCCATGGAACTGGCTCCATTCCTCTGATTTGAATGAAGCACTCAAAGGCTTGAAGCCTATTGGTATGTTTTTTTAGGGTTTCAGGGGGCTGAGAACTGAATGAACCTCCTTTTTTATTCTTATCAGTAAAACTAGTCAGAAAACTGAATTTCTGTTCTGCAGGAAATCCCAACATTTTGAAGTTTGTTTTTGTTCTGAACCGGAATGAAAAGTTGAAGTTCTGAAATTTCTGAAAAATGTCAGTTGGGAAACATTGAAACATTTTGTTTCAATAATTGCAAACCATTTTATTTCAATGAGGTAAAAACAAAATAGAAAATACATATAATAAATTATATAATATATATAATAGATAAGATTAAAATTAACATTGATATAATAAAAAGTAAAAATGAAATTAAATGAGATGATAAAGTTTAAATGAAGCATTTTTACCATATTGAACTAGAATGTCAAAATAATTTGTTTTGTCAAAAATTTTGCCAAAATTGGCACATTCTTTCAAAGTGTTCTGATTTTGACTAAACTGCATTTTCCCATGGCAATCTGTTCCAACAAAAAATTATCAACAGGTTTATTTTAAAAGGAAGGTCACTGAACAGCCTTTGTTCATGATTTGTAATATCCACTTGTCTGAGAGAATAAATTCCCATTTCATGGGGATAGGAATGACTGGCTGTATAGCATATAATCTTGTCTGAGGCTTCCTTCCCTATGATGTTTTGACCATGAGTCCTGTCTTTGAAATCCCGACTCTCTTCTGGAGTGTTTAGTATGGTGAGAGGATCAAAAGGAGCCTTTTGGTTTGCTAACTGGGTTGAAATTCTGGCTTCACAGCAGTCAATGGAAATTTTGTCAGTTGATTTCACTGAGGCCAGGATGTCACTCTAGGTCTTTAAGTTGCCTTTAGATACTCTTGAAGTTTCCTTTCGTTTGAATTCACCACTAACTTTTTTTTTTTTTTTTTTTGCCAAGCAGTTAGTATTCACAAAATTTGATCAGGCCAGGCGTTGCTTAATATATGTGTCCCCTGCATCTGTAGCCAGAGATCTCTCAGTGCCACTGCATTTGCTGCTATTGTGCAAGCGAAGTAGCTGATGGTGTCCATAGGCCCATGCTGGTGTGGAGACTAGAGCTGGATCAATCAGGCCATGTTGGTAACAATCTTTGAAATATCCTGTTTTGAAGACAGAGTCCCACAGAATAGTGAAGGAAGGGGAAACGTGCTCTCAAAATGAGGTTAACATGGCTCAGGATGTATACTGGAAACAACCCTACTCTAGGGAGTTGCTGTCAGTATTGTGCTACACAAGTCCATAAGTAGCATGGCAGCATGCTGGGTGTACCACAGCGTTGGCGGCAAACACTGCGGGTACTTCAAGCATTAGGCTCTCCAAACTCTAGCCCTTGGTTGGTTTCCCCAGGAACACCCCCATTCTTCAAATAAGAGAAAGGATTTCTTTACAATGGTTGCCAGAAAGCAAGGTGAAAGAACATTCAACCCAATGACTATTAGAAACTTTCAAGATAAACCCAAGAGCTCCCAATCCAGCCTCTAGAGGCAGTTCACCTGGGGGTATAAAAGGTACTATGGTCTGAGTGTAACCACTTTGCACTGTCCTCTTGCATGCAGGCTTCAGCCCTATGTCTCCCTGCCACAGCTATCACTGTACAGGAACACTTGAATAATGTTTCTGAGCTAATGGCAGCAACAAAGGCTGGGTTCAATATGTCCAGACGTCCTGTAGTAAAATAAGCTATGGCTCAGGGTCCCACCCATACTTCTTGGGCAACTAAAATATAACTTCTCCGGACACCTTTGCTGTGAGTTTTTTCCCACTCGCAAACATGTAGGAGTCCTTGGGAATATGGAACCACAAATACCTTTTTGTCTGGGGGAAAAGGGATACCTAACAAAAGAAATATGGTCAACATATATAGATTGATATACCACAAAATGAGACACGCAATCAGTTTATCAACAGTACCAAATATCAATTGTGCAGCTTGCTGAGATCAGGTCACCCACCAATCTCCACCCACCTAAAACCCCACTCACAGGTCCAATTAAATTCAATTCTAGTCCAAGATGCCAGGGAGCACCTCTCCTCTGTCTATCTGTTCTAGTTGAGTGAAGTAGGTACATCTCCAATGGGTAGCTACCTGGTTCAGTTCTGTGACATCAGCTCTGCTATCAGCTTTGGTCAGTCCTTGCTGTTAAGTCAGCTCTGTGCTTCTGTCACTGGTCCAGTTTGGTCTTACTGCAATTTCATCTCTGGGCTACCAGTTCATTTTGGACCACTCCCACTAAATCGCTCCATAGAGAGTTCAGAATCTCTCTATGGTGAACGCAGAGCAAACCCTCAGACAGAGTCTTTACTCACGAGGCTAAAGGTCCTAGTCCCTGGGAGAGTCTGCTCCCCTCTCTTTATTGAGCTTGAATCTCATTGCCTAACCACTGCCTGGGAAGTCAGAGTAAAGCACTTTCTTCAGGGGATATCTTGCACAATTCCTATTGAGAGTACAGTCACGGTCACAATCTAGTATCATTTATACAATTAGAATATAGGCAAATTGCACTTAAAGCAATAAAACATAGTATGTGGGACTATGGGTAAGCAACATTAACATTCATGTAAATGAGGCTGGCCAGACCTGGCTTTTCCCCTTTTCCTATGGAGGGAGCAGAGAATTTCATCCCTCTAACCATCTAGCTCTGGGACTTACATTTATAATCTCAGGCACCACTGTGTGGCAACAGTTGATGATGTAATGTAGGCCACTGTGAATAACCATTTTGCCCTAAAAAGGTAAAAAAAAATGTTCAGAGGAAAAAAATAATTGTTTAATGTTTATATTGTAACTGTGTGATGTTTGTTTCCTCTCTTTCATCTTTAACTCTGTTATAACAGTTCAAAAATTATCCCAAGACTTTTAAAAGCAAGTTTTGCTGATTTTTTTTGGAAGCTTGTGCTTATTATTATTCATTCTTCATCAGGAATATATATTTAAATTTCATCTGCTGCCTCACAGTTCACACACAATGTTTGCCTGATTGCTCATTTTTTGTGGTTTCAATTGGTTTATCTGTCTGTGAGGTCCTGCAAGCAATTCTAATTCTCCTAGGCTAAGAAGAATTCATGGGTAATTTTCTTTGGTACCTGAAAGATTTATGAGTGAAATATTAAACATGAATAGGAAACTGAGTTAAATAAATCACAGCTCAATCCAACACATATATTACAATTTATTTATAAGTGAATTTGGTCTTTAGAGATGCTAGGCACAATGCAGCCTTCTGATTGGTTGTAAATGGTGTCATTCAGTAGTCTGGAGTTTTCATCAAGACACTTCACCCACCTGCTTCAGTTTCCCCATCTGTAAAATGGGACTAATCCTTAACATGAATGGTTTGTGGATTATTAATTGTTAAGTCACTGAAGTGAATTGCTATATAATTATTAATATTGTTGTTGATGATTCCCAGCATGCAAGGCTATAATTTGCTCCTCCTTTGTATTTTGTAGCTTCATTTAATCAGAAATAACAGTATCCTCCAAATTGTGTTTTGGACGTGAGAGCTATATTCTCATCTCGGCTGATTAGAAGCCTGCAGTAGAAGACTCACATATGGGGAAGGATGGTTTTAATTTTGTAAAATCTTCTGGGCTAGATCATGTCATTTTAAGTCACTTTCCTTTATAGAGGGTGGAGCAGAGACTATCCCCATGGTGATTTTTGCCTGCATAAGTCACAATTTGTATGCAAAGGTGTTATGCATTTTGCACCAGCCATTAGACTGCCACAAATTGCTTATCCTTTTGCACTGGTCCTGGTCTAAGGGTGAGTGCAAAGAGGTGACAGTGCCATGACCCCATCTTGTCCCAATACCTTCAAGGCTAGGTCGAAGCAATCCAGGGTCAACACCCCCCACATTGTTCCCCTGTAGTGCAAGGGGTCAACTATTGAGCTAGGGCAGGGGCACACTACAATACCTCTTTGAGCAGACTGGGGCCTCCCTTCTCCCTTGAACACTCTCCCTGTCTTCAGGTGGCATCTTCAAGAGAGAGGACTTAGCCATTCAATGAGAGGATTCTGTGTATAGGGGACTCTCGCTAGCTCCAGCAAAATGGTTGACACAGTCATGTATTGTCAATGAGGTTTAGAGCTCACGCCAGTACGGTTGCCAGGTGTCCAGTTTTTGAACAGAAAGTACAGTCGAAAGGGGACCTGCACAGTGTCTGGTCAGTACCAGTGACTGGACACCAAAAGTCTGGTTACTGCAGTAACCGCAATCGGCCTCCGTCACTGGAAGGGTGGGAAAAGCAGCAGCTGCTGGAGGAGGAGGGATCCTGACAGCACATGGCATTTGAGGAGCGGGTCTAATGGCTTGGCTCACTGCCCATGACAGTCCTTCCTGCCTTCTCAGACTCACAGGGCCCTGGCTCTCTCCAGCCCTTGCTATAGGGACCAACACCCCCCCTCTGCTAATTGGGCAGGCAGGTAGGCTCCACGTCAGCTCCTCCCAGCTCAGCTCTGCCCGTGAGTTCTGGGGAAGGGGAGAACAAATGACTTTGTGGGGAGTGAGCGACGAGGCTGGGTGGAAGTGAGTGACAAGGGGTCCTGTAGTATCCGGTTTTGAAAAATTGGAAAGTTGGCATCCCACCCCAGCAAGATAAGTGGGGCAGGTCACACCTCACAAATATACTCATTCAAACTGTCTGCAGACCCAGGAAAACATCTCTGGATCAGTTACAATGCTTCACATTAGCAAGGTAGGTTTGTAATCATGAGGGCTAGAAATATACTATGCAAGTTATTATGTGAAAGCTGAGAGTCTAACATCATTGCACAATTCTAGGAATGGGGGTGGGGGACAAAACATTGACCTCAGACGTCTATGACTTAATCCAGCCAAGAGTTTCTCCCTTCCCAATTTCCAGAATTTTGGTCCCCATGGAGAAGTGGGACTAAACTGTTCCAGAATGCAGGGAAGACAGGGACTGCTGTCCTGGATGGCCTTTGTGCAACCACACTAGAGTGGGGAGAAGATTGTATTGTGTGCTCCTCCATGCCTACAGACCAACACAAGAGCTATTCACAACTTGGCTTGAAGAATTTCTTCTACAATTCAAGAGGTGTTAGAATTTTCAGAATCTTTTCTTTTTACACAGGACGCTATATTAGTTAAAATCAGATATGTTCTTTGTACAAGACATAAAATTTATAAATAAACATATCAGAATTAGAGAGTGTTGATTTTTTGGTAGTGAGTTTTAGATTTTATTTTTCACCTTACAGCCACCATTGTTCTGTTGGCTTCCAGGGTCCAAGCTCTCTCTTTTTCCTGCTCTCTTTGTATCAAGAGGTATGATATTCTCACAGCCACTAGTTCTCTCTGTCTGCCAGCTACCAGGCTTTCTTCCTCCCTACAGGCCTTGCTGTGTTCTCTCAGCCACTTTCCAATTTAGTTCAGTAGTTGACAGTGCTCCTGCACTGCTTGTCTCCCACTCCCATGATGCATAATGCTCCTGACAACTTAACAAAGATTTTATTGCTGCTAAACCTTACCTGCTCTTTCTTCTCATGTGTCTCTGCAGTTTGGATGATCTCTTTCATAGAAATGTACGACTGGAAAGGATCTCAATAGGTCATCTAGTTCAGTCCCCTGCACTGATGCAGGACTAAGGATTATGAGCAAACTACATTTCAAGTTCTCTCTGACAGTTAGCCTTAACTGGGAACTCAGATGGCAGAAAGTTTAGTTCCACTGCGAAATTATGAACCCACACTGTGTGAATTTCCCAGCATGAATTTCTATAGTAATCAGAACACACTGACATGATATCTCCAAAAACTCACTATCATAATTATTTTTCTAAATCTAAGTATACGGGGAAGAGGTTTTAAAAAAAATCTACAGGATGTCCTCTTGGACACACTAGACAACCACCCTGTGATATTTAAGAAACACAGCCTGGCCCTAGTTTCCCAATACAGCCAGGTGATTCGGGGAAGTACTATTTTGGATAGGTATCACTTCTGAAAAATAATGTGAAAAACATGGCTGTGTAGAGGTTCTGGCATGGTTAGTAAAATATGTGATGGAACACTAAAACCATATTATAATATTCTGCCACTAGGTGGTGCCGTGGACAACATTCCTTACCTGAACTGGTAACAGCCATACCTGACAGTGCATTAAAGTACCTTAAAGAGAACACGTCTTTTCATCTCTCTATATAAAATTGAAGCTGACCTGCAAGTAGCAGCCCTGCAATTTACCATATATGAGAAGTATATAACAATATTATGCCTTCAAATTACCAAGAACCCCCTGTGATAGGGTGTCCATTCTACACAGGATCAGAAGGGGTTAAGATGACCAGGCAGGCCAATTAACTCCATAGGCTGCACCTGGAGGAGAAACAAGGACCAGGCAACTAATTGAGAGCAGGCTCAGATATGCAGGAACAGGCGGGGCTTGTTTAAAGCCAGGTAGTTGGCAACAAATGGGACTGCTGAGGATGGCAACAGTCACTTCCTGGGAAGAGGGAGCAGGGCTTAGGAGCTGGTACACCCAGAGTGAGAAGGGAACTAGGTGTGGTAGGAAGCAGTTCAGGGAAGGAGAAGTGAGGGCTGAGAAAAGAAAGGCCAGGACTGCTGAGTTGAGGGTCTCTGGATTGGAACCCGGAGTAGAGGGTGGGCCCGGGTTCCCCTACCAGCCACTGAGGGAGTGTCACTGAGGCAGGAGAAGGGAAGACTGCCTAGAACCCTGGGAGAAGGGACTTTGCTACCCCAGAAGGTGAAGGAACACTGAGCCATGAAGAGGATGCAGTGGTTTCTGGGGCTGAGAGAGGGTCTGCAGACCAGAGAGAGAGAGACAGTGTGCAAACTGCAGACAGGGGTGTTGACCTCAAGAGCTAATCCCCAGAGTGACTAGGAAGAGGCGCCAGACCAGTGGTGAGTGCTGCACCCCATGACACCCCATATTTTTGATGGTGCCTAAATATTATGTATAACCAGGTAGCTTGTACATCTCTACCAGCAGCATTACGCTCAAAGTGGAACTTAAGGATCTGCTTTTGCTTTAGCTATTATAGGCACTTCCCAAACTGAATGGGCCCTGCATGAATTCTAATCCCTTTATCATGGATTTAGTTCATCTTAAAATGATGATCATGAATCTCAGTGGTGTATGAGGGCTTGCAATGGTGATTAACCAAGGCCTGTTGCTATTCTGAAGTGCACTGAAGTATGTAATTAAACATTTTTTTCCAGATTGGAGCTGAGTTTTGAAATAAAAGTTGTTTGATTGAAAAGACAGCTTTATGAAATGGTTGAGTTCTCCCCAAGCCACAGCCAACTTAAATGAACTGATGGTACAGTCAAAGCTGCTTGAGTTTAAACGATCAGTGTGACCAATGCAGTGACAGGCATTCAACTCCTCCAATGTCCTTCAGTCTGTGGTAGAGTCACACTCATTTAAACATGATTAAGTCTTTTTTTAAAAAATGTCCCTACTGTGTCTACTTCTTCCTGGATATATTGAAAAGGAGAATGGCAGCATAGACGGTCCTTCTTAAAGTCTGAGAATACTTTTAAAAGTCAATGTGAAAGAGATGATTCAGTGCTGCTACCCAAATATGAATCCAGTTAGTGTCAATAGATTTACTTTAGATGTACACTGGTGCAACTAAGCCAAATCTGACAGACATGGTCTTGGCTATGGTGTAAATCTCAGGTAACTTTGATGTCACTAAGCTCAGAATCACATAGCTAATTTTTCTGCTAGCAGAGTGGAGAGTTAGTCTGTGCTATAATTGTATTCATAAGAGTGCACACATGATTGCATTTACTTTTTCAGCCTTACAATAGTTTATGAAAGTAAGAAATGGGCTGGAACAGAGGAGATGATTAATCTAGAGGCTTCATCTGAAGACAGCAAGTGACACTAGTCAGCAAAAGCTGATCTGTGATTGGGACAGTATGTATCCTTATGTTCACCACTTTTACAAAACTATGCTAAATCGTGTTCAAAGTATGTCTTGTGAGGTATCATTTGAAAGCTCATACTCTACTGAACATTATTGCCCTGGTAAAATGTGTGGTAGCATTGTACATAAAGCTACATGATACAACTGTATGACTTTATTGAGACATGTTCCAAGTGTAGGGAAACAACTTCAAAATAGTTCCTGTGACAGGTTCCCTGCCCTGCCCCTCTTCCTGAGCCCGCTGGCTGTCCAAATAAAGGTTTCCAGTTATGCAGCACCAGTGGCTTTATTTACACACACACACAGTTCTCCCACCACCAGTATTGAGCTATATACAAGGCTTACAGGGTTAGTTCCCTCTTTTCCTGCAGTCAGCCCACAGCTAGGAGACTGACCTTTCCCTGGCTGGGCTTTTCTTCTGGCTCCCAGCCCTTTTAACTGCTGGCTTGTTAGGCCCGCAGGTGGAGCCAGTCCCCAGGCCAGGCATCAGGTCTGTTTCACCAGCCCCAATCTATTTCTGTTTGCACCAGCACCTGCTACAGTTCCCAAAGAGAAAAGGCTAGCCAGTGCCTTAGTCAGGTGTCAATCAAATGAACTGTTACCTGGTTAAGCGACCATTCTTTGGCAGGAAGAAGGGTGTGAGTGAGAAACTTACATCTTGACAAACAGACTTGCTGTCTCCTGAACCTTAGTGGGAGATGATTCTCAAGGAGGAGGAAAAAATATAAAAATGAGGAACAGAGGCCCCAAATCACCCTCTCCTCCCTTTTTCCCTACCCATGACATCCACAATGCCTGAAGGCGAAGGAAAGGAGCATTGGACTGGGGGAGGAAAGCATCCATCCAGTAAGACTGCAAAAGAACACATGGGGAGAGAGATATTTTGCTTTGAATTTATTTAGACCAAGTTAGACATTAGTTGTGTTTTACCTTTTATTTCTTTGTAACCAATTCTGACTCTTGTGCCTCATTGATTGTAATCACTTAAAATCTTTCTGTAGATAATAAACTTGCTTTATTTTATTTAAAGCAGTGAGTTTGGATTGAAGTGCTTGGGAAACTTCATTTGGGATAACAAGATTTGTGCATTAATTTTCTCTTAATGAAATGATGGACTTTTTATGAGCTTGTATTGTCCAGAAGGAAAGACTTGGGCAGTACAAGATGCACATTTCTGGGGACAAATCTGGGACTGGGAATTTGCTGGCATCACTCTGCAATATAATTCAGGAGCGGCTAGCTAAGAGACTCATATAACTCAAGGGGGAATAGTTTACATACTAGAGCAGGGATTGGCAACCTTTGGCACGTGGCCCATCAGGGAAATCCGCCGGTGGGCTGCAATGGTTTGTTTACCTGCAGCGTCTGCAGGTTTGGCCGATCACAGCTCCCACTGGCTGTGGTTCACCGTTCCAGGCCAGTGGGGGCTGCAGGAAGTGGCGCAGGCCAAGGGATGTGCAGCGGGGGAGGGATAGCTCAGTGGTTTGAGCATTGGCCTGCTAAACCCAGGGGTGTAAGCTCAATTCTTGAAGGGGCCATCTGGGGCAAAAATCTGTCTGGGAATTGGTCCTGCTTTGAGCAGGGGGTTGGACTAGATGACCTCCTGAGGTCCCTTCTAACCCTGAGATTCTATGATGCTATTAATTATTTTAGTGCGGGAGGGATAGCTCAGTGGTTTGAGCATTGGCCTCCTAAATCAGCCTTGTGAGCTCAATCCTTGAGGGTGCCATTTAGGGATCTGGGGCAAAAAAGAGAAGAAGGGGAAAAAACTGCCAGGGACACTACTTGCTGTGAAGGCAGGGGACTGGACTGGACTCAATGACCTTTCAAGGTCCCTTCCAGTTCTATAAGATAGGGATATCTCCATATTTATTTATTTATTTATACAGGAAGGCTTATGTTATAGAACCAGAATGGCAATAAAGCAGACCTCAAGAATGGGAATGGTGAAAATGCCTGTGTATGTGTTTGAGTTGATTGGGATGTCAGAGGGGAAACTGAGGCCAGGAGGATGGAGGTGCCAGGCCTCTGGGCTGCCATCATATCAAAATTGGTCATTTGATTCAAGCACAGGTCAGAACTTGGGATCCATAACTCTTTATATGCCCAGCTCACCCTGTGACAGCAAGTTATTCCCTAACTGCCTACTTCAGGGATTCTTGCGCCATCTTCTGAAGCAGCAGGTACTTGCTAAGATATACAGACATCTCCTTTCTAGGGCATTCCTGTAACAGCATTGATGGAGCACTGTTAGAGATGGGATACTTGACTACCTGGCCCTGTGACCTGATCTGATATGGCAATGCTGAAGTTTCTATACTCATGGCTCCTTAGACTTTACTAACAGAATTGATAATGCAATATCTTTATTGTAATCATTTTTCAAATGTTTTTATTTCAATCTTGCTTCACCTCATCAGGGATTTATTTTGTGCTGCTGAAGACTAGGAGCAGCAAAATACACTTATGCTGGGGCAGCAATTAGGACCATCCCTGCACTTTTGTGATTTCTTTTAGTAGAAATGAAAGGGAAACGGATGTCAGTAGTAAGTGAATGTTTTAGTGATTTGTTGAACTCTGCTAAATTCCAGTATTTCATACAAGTCATTGGAAGCTGTTGTGAAGTAAACACAGTGAGGAATCTGGACACCAACTCAAAATAAACTATGTCAGTAAGAAAATGGGTGAAATTCTGGCCCCATTAAAATGAGTGGCAAAACTGCAGTTGACTTTGATGAAGGCAGGATTTCTTTCCATGTGTTCATGAAAGCTATGGTTGATTTTGAAAAGGAGAGAAAATTACTCACCAGATGGTTAAAGGAATGCAGGAAAACACAGCATAATTACCTAGAAAAGAGAAATTTCAAAAACTGCTATGTTAATATATATGTCTACCTCGAAGGAATCTAAGGATATGTCTACACTACGAAATTAGGTCGAATTTATAGAAGTCAATTTTTTAGAAATCGATTTTATACAGTTAATTGTTTGTGTCCTCATTTAAGACCATTAAGTCGGTGGAGTGCGTCCAAAGTACCAAGGCTAGTGTCGACTTTTGGAGCATTGCACTGTGGGTAGCTATCCCACAGTTTCCACAGTCTCCGTCGACCATTGAAATTCTGGGTTGAGCTCCCAATGCCTGATGGAGCAAAACCATTGTCGCGGATAGTTCTGGGTAAATGTTGTCAGCCCTTCCCTCTCCCTCCCTCCCTCTGTGAAAGCAACGTCAAAAAATCGTTTCTCGCCTTTTTTCCTGGGTTACCCGTGCAGACGACATACCACGGCAAGCATGGAGCCCGCTCAGTTCACGGTCACTGTACGTCTCCTGGGTGCTGCCAGACGTGGTACTGCACTGCTACACAGCAGCAGCTCATTGCCTTTTGGCAGCAGACGGTGCAGTATGACTGGTAGCTGTCGTCATCATCTCCTGGGTGCTCTTTTAGCCGACCTCAGTGAGGTCGGTCGGGGGCGCCTGGACATAAATGGGAGACGACGATGGCTAGCAGTGATACTGCACCGTCTTCTGGTGAACAGCCAGGAGACGACGATGGCTAGCAGTCGTACTGCACGTCTGCTGCCAGCCTAAGATTTATAAGAGAGATGAAGTGGATCAAAACAATAAAGAGACCAGATGTATTTTGTATTCATTTGCTCCCCTCCCCCCCCCCCGTGAATAGTGGGGGGAGGGATAGTTCAGTGGTTTGAGCATTGGCCTGCTAAACCCAGGGTTTTGAGTTCAATCCTTGAGGGGGCCATTCTGCGTGCTAACCCTGTAAGCCATGTTATCAGTCACCCCTCCCTCCTTCAGAGCAACAGCAGATAATTGTTTCGCACCTTTTTTCAGTGCAGGCGCTATAGCGTGGCAAGCATGGAGCCCGCTCAGATCACCGCTGCAGTTATGGGCACTGTAAACACCACGCGTATTATCCTGCAGTATATGCAGAACCAGAACCTGCAAAAGCAAAACCAGGCGAGGAGGCGACGGCAGCACGGTGACGAGAGTGATGAGGTCACGGACACAGACTTCTCTCAAAGTACGGGCCCCAGCAATGTGGACATCATGGTGTTAATGGGGCAGGTTCATGCCATGGAATGCTGATTCTAGGCCTGGGAAACAAGCACAGACTGGTGGGACCGCATAGTGTTGCATGTCTGGGACGATTCCCAGTGGCTGCGAAACTTTCGCATGCGTAAGGGCACTTTCATGGAACTTTGTGACTTGCTTTCCCTTGCCCTGAAGCACAAGAATATGAAGATGAGAGCATCCTTCACAGTTCACAAGCGAGTGGCGATAGCCCTGTGGAAGCTTGCAAAGCCAGACAGCTACTGGTCAGCTGGGCATCAATTTGGAGTGAGCAAATCTACTGTGGGGGCTGCTGTGATCCAAGTAGCCAACGCAATCAAAGAGCTGCTGATATCAAGGGTAGTGACTCTGGGAAATGTGCAGATCATAGTGGATGGCTTTGCTGCAATGGGATTCCCTAACTGTGGTGGGGCGATAGACAGAACCCATATCCTTATCTTGGCACCGGAGCACCAAACCAGCGAGTACATAAACCGAAAGGGGTACTTTTCAATGGTGCTGCAAGCGCTGGTGGATCGCAAGGGATGTTTCACCAACATCAACGTGGGATGGCCGGGAAAGGTACATGACGCTCGCATCTTCAGGAACTTTGGTCTGTTTCAAAAGCTGCAGGAAGGGACTTTCTTCCTAGACCAGAAAATAACCATTGGAGATGTTGAAATGCCTATAGTTATCCTTGGGGGCCCAGCCTACCCCTTAATGCCATGGCTCATGAAGCCATACACAGGCAGCCTGGGCAGTAGTCAGGAACTGTTCAACTATAGGCTGAGAAAGTGCAGAATGGTGATAGAATGTGCATTTGGACGTTTAAGAGCGCACTGGCACAGTTTACTGACTCGGATAGAGCTCAGTGAAACCAATATTCTCATTATTATTACCGCTTGCTGTGCACTCCACAATATCTGTGAGAATAAGGGGGAGACTTTTTTGCTGGGTGGGAGGTTGAGGCAAATCGCCTGGCCACTGATTACGCACAGCCAGACACATGGGCGGATAGCAGAGTACAGGAGGGCGCGGTGCGCATCAGAGAAGCTTTGAAAACCAGTTTCATGGCTGGCGAGGTTACGGTGTGAAAGTTCTATTTCTTTCTCCTTGTTGAACCCTCCCCCTTGGTTCACTCTACTTCCCTGTAAGCTAACCACCCTCCCCTTCCTCCTTCGATCACCGTTTACACGGGCAATAAAGTCATTGTTGCTTCACATTCATGCATTCTTTATTAATTCATCACACAAATAGGGGGATAACTGCCAAGGTAGCCCGGGAGGGGTGGGGGAGGAAGGAAGCACCGCGTGGGGATGCGGGAGGAAGGAAGGGCAAGGCCACACTGCACTTTAAAACTTATTGAATGCCAGCTTTCTGTTGCTTGGGCAGTCCTCTGGGGTGCAGTGGTTGGGTGCCCGTAGGCCCCCCCACCACATTCTTGGGTGTCTGGGTGAGGAGGCTATGGAACTTGGGGAGGAGGGCGGTTGGTTACACAGGGGCTGTAGTGGCGGTCTGTGCTCAAGCTGCCTTTCCTGAACCTCAACCATACGTCGGAGCATATCAGTTTGTTCCTCCAGTAGCCTCAGCATTGTCTCTTGCCTTCTGTCACCAAGCTGACGCCACCTATCATCTTCATCCCACCACTTATTATCTTCAGCCCACTACCTATCCTCGTGTTCATATTGTGCTTTCCTGGACTCTGACATTTTCTGCCTCCATGCTTTCTGCTGGGCTCTTTCAGTGTGGGAGGACTGCATGAGCTCAGAGAACATTTCTTCGTGAGTGTGTTATTTTTTTCACCTTCTAATCTTCGCTAGCCTCTGGGAAGGAGAAGATAGTGTCCAGCATTGAAACTTTTGCAGCTGGTGGAGGGGGAAAAAAGGGAGAGTGGTAGTTAAAAAGACACATTTTAGAGAACATTGGGTAGACTCTTTCATGGTAAACCTTGCTGTTAACAGTACATAGCACATGTGCTTTCGGTACAAGGTCGCATTTTGCCTCTTATTGATTTGGTTTCATGTGAGAGATCTTTCACGCAGGGTCAGGCAACAGAATTTGGCTTGCAGGCAGCCATGGTAAGACACAGTCTTTTGGCTTCTTTAACCTTCATAACATGTGGGAATAGTTTCAAACAGCAGCACCCTCATTTCCCATACCAAGCAGCCATTGGGTTGGCCATTTCAAATGGGTTGGCCATTTAAAAGGAGGAGAGGCTGCGGTTTTTGGGTTAATGTGCAGCACAAACCCAACTAATCCCCCCCCCACACACACACACAATTCTCTGGGATGATCGTTTCACCCCTCCCCCCACCATGTGGGCAAACAGCCCAGCAGGAATGGGCACCTCTGAATATCCTTTTAATAAAATCACCCTATTTCAACCAGGAATGGCATCACTCTATTGAGGATAACACAGAGAGATAAAGAACGGATGTTGTTTGAATGCCAGCAAACACCGGGACCATATGCTGCCATGCTTTGTTATGCAATGATTCCAGACTACGTGCTACTGGCCTGGTGTGGTAAAGTGTTCAACCATGGAGGACGGAATAAGGCTGCCCTCCCCAGAAACCTTTTGCAAAGGCTTTGGGAGTACATCCAGGAGAGCTTTATGGAGATGTCCCTGGAGGATTTCCGCTCCATCCCCAGACACATTAGCAGACTTTTCCAGTAGCTGTACTGGCCGCGAATGCCAGGGCAAATTAATCATTAAACCATGCTTTTAAACCATGTATAATATTTACAAAGGTACACTCAGCAGAGGTCCCTTCTCTGCCTGGCAGGTCCGGGAGGCAGCCTTGGGTGGGTTCGGGAGGTACTGACTCCAGGTCCAGGGTAAGAAACAGTTCCTGGCTGTCGGGGAAAACGGTTTCTCCGCTTCCTTGCTGTGAGCTATCTTCAACCTCTTCATCAGCATCATCTTCCTCGTCCCCTAAACCCGCATCCCTGTTGCGTGCTACTCCATTGACATAGTCAAAGCACAGGGGTGGGGTAATGGTGGCTGCACCACCTAGAATGGCATGCAGCTCATCATAGAAGTGGCATGTCTGGGGCGCTGACCTGGAGTGGCCGTTGCCTCTCTGTTTTTTTGGTAGGCTTGCCATAGCTCCTTAAGTTTCATGTGGCACTGCTGTGGTTCCTTGTTATAGCCTCTGTCCTTCATGCCCTTTGCAATTTTTTTAAAAAATGTTTGGGCATTTTGTCTTTTTGAACGGAGTTCTGATAGAACGGAGTCGTCTCCCCATACACTGATCAGATCCCGTACCTCCCGTTTGGTCCATGCTAGGTCTCTTTTGTGATTCTGGGACTCATCATGGTCACCTCTGCTGATGAGATCTGCACTCACCTGCAGATTGCCACACTGGCCAAACAGGAAATGAGATTCAAAAGTTCGCGGGCCTTTTCCTGTCTACTTGGCCAGTGCATCTGAGTTGAGAGTGCTGTCCAGAGCGCTCACAATGGAGCACTATGGGATAGCTCCCGGAGGCCAATATCCGGCAAGGTCGATTTCAGCGCTAATCCCCTCATTGGGGGAGGAGTACAGAAATTGATTTTAACAGCCCTTTAAGTCGAAAATAACGGCTTTTTCATGTGGACGGGTGCAGGGTTAAATCAATCTAACGCTGCTAAATTCGACCTAAACTCGTAGTGTTGAGCAGGGCTAATAGATGTTCATTCTTGATATTATCATTAAATAAATACAGTACTTACAAGATTAACTGTTTTATGCTTGTTCAGTATCTCTTGTGTTAGAGGTCATATAGAAACATGCCTTGGAAATTTAAAATTGGAATCTAAGGATATCATGTAGAAGTCTGATTGTACTGATATTCTCGTCAGGAGGTCAAGATAAAGAGTAGAGATCAGTTGTGAATGAATAGTGAACTATAATTGCATGGTGCTTCAATTAAAAGGCAAAATAACCAGCACACTTTATCTGACCACTGTTTGCTCAGTGAGAACTCCTATTTTGACTTCAGTTACAATGCAAATACTCCTCTGTCTTCCCTCTCTCCTAAGGAGCACATATCATCCTACTTTCTTTCTCTCCACAAACAAGAGAGCCTACGTGCCCCTTTGGTCTTTCCATTCTGAGGAAAACAAAAGTCATCAGAAGTTAGGACCCCTTATTATTTTTCCCTGCAGAACTGTACATTTCCCTGCAATCTTTATTGTGTTGGAGATGTCAGTTTCTGCTAATCTACTTTTTTTCTCTCCATTATTT
Source organism: Trachemys scripta elegans (assembly GCF_013100865.1). NCBI lineage: Eukaryota > Metazoa > Chordata > Testudines > Emydidae > Trachemys > Trachemys scripta. The sequence goes on along the minus strand of NC_048298.1, from coordinate 31,706,704 downwards.
ATCTTCCTTAAAAAATACTACTTTTCATAGCAGGCTTTGTTTGAAAATTCTGATGCCTGGTCTCAGGGAAAACAAAACAAAAAAATAGGGAATTTTTTTGTCAGTAAGAAAGTCTCTGGAAACTAAGACTGTCTTTTAAAAAAATAAATAAATTCTGCATACTCCAATAACTCATCCATGCTGATGCTATCCCCTTTATTTAGCTAAAGGAGAATAATAGATTGTGCAGTTTATAGTTTCCTTCATGCCTCATGCAACCACTTTGTTAGATTTCGTAAGCTCCTTACTTCTAGTTCCCAACACATGTATACTTATAAAATATTCATCTAGAGGAACCACATTAGACTAGCAAGCAGATTTAAACAAGTGCTCTATGGAGAGAGAAAAATACTGCAAAGACATAAACACTGCACAGTTACACAGTAAATAAAGTAATAACAGAGAAACAATGATTTCTGAACAAAATACATCATTTACAACTTCATGTAAGACCCAGTTCACAAACAGGGAGCAAATATATGTAATTGGCTGTGCCTCTCCTGAGGGTAGAGACTGATACTAATTGTTATGCTAGTGTAACGCTCTTTTAGTATAGCTGCGTCAGAATGTGCTACCTCAGGGTGTATTTAATATCTCCAAGCTCTAGTTAATGATGTGCATTCCAAAGAATCTGTGCCTTTACTTCTCATGGTTGTGTTTGTTTCTACCAAGATGCTGGCAATACCACCATTTAAAGTGTCTTTAATTATTTTACTGCTGAAAACTTAAATGGTGCCTAATTTATACAGAGGAAAGCTTTGTAATCTATATATCTATGAGACAGGCAACAAATTAGGCAGATTAATGCTCTGGGCTCAAATATTAATTTAGCAGTTACAGTTCTGATTCTGTTAAAATACGTATTTTGGGCCTGATCCTCGGCCCATTAAAGTAAAGACTCTCATTGATGTGAATGGTCTTTAGATCAGTCCTTTTATACATCCGTGGTCTTATGATGCTGCATTCTGGTTCAGTTTGTGTATATTGACACCATCTTGAATAAATAACTGCAACCAACAAATCTCCTAACATGGACATCAAATATATTATAAACCAACTGTGGATATATGGAGAGTTCCTTAGAGCTGCCATACATGCGGCTTCTTGCTCCATGTTCTCCCTGTGCCAGCTTGACAGATCACTATCTTCTGTAATCCAGTCAAGCTCCAGATTTCTAATTTACTAATACAATGTAACAACTTTTACTTCCAAAACACACAGGACTTTTTAATCTCATGGGTAACACTAACATAACAAACTATGATATGCAGTTATAATATGGACTGATAGTCAGAGCTGGGCACATAACAGATTTTTTTGGTTCACTGGCAAGTCTGAAAAATTAAGGAAAAAATGAACTTTGAGTCAAAACAAAACAGAAATTTTCAGCAAATTGAACAGTCAAAAAATTGTTTCTAGTCTAACAAAAGGTTTTGTTTTGACAAAACCAAAATGTTTTGTTTTGATTTTTAAACTATCTTGATTTTTTAGAAAATTTTGAAACCATCACATTGAACCAGAAAAATCAAAACATTTCATTTAAAAATGTTGAAACTAAATGTTTTGGATTTTGCTGGATTTTTTTTTAGTTTTTTTCCAACAGAAGGAATTTGGCAAAACTGATACGAATTCACATAACATTTCTTACTAAAAATTTCACCCAGCTCCTGATTCTTCTTATATCTCTGTATTGCTATTGTGCTATTCCTGGAGCTCCATAGCTTGCAGCTTGCTGATTCAACATACCTGAGTATTAATCATAAAGATCACAGGCTCTGTTTGATGACAAAGTCTTGGCCAGGTTTACTGTCAACAAAGCACAGTCCTAATACCCTGCATAGCAAGGTACAGGTACACCAACACAGGTCTGCCTGTGACAAGGGCCATGTCTCCAATAGCAAGCTTACAGCAGTACAGCTGTGCCACTGTAAGTTTGCTCGTGTAGCCTCTCTATGCCAATGGAAGAGAGCTCTCCTGTTGACATACTCAAACCATCTCCACGAGTGGCAGTAGCTTTGTCGGCAGGAGATGCTTTCCCACCAACATAGCACTGTGCACACTACCACTTACGCCAGCAAAAATATGTTGCTCAGGGGTGTGTTTTTTTTCACACCCATGAGTGACATAAGTTTTGCTGACATAAGTGGTAGTGTAGAGATGGCCAAGGTATCAGCTCAATCAACATAATGTTGTCCCCTAGGCCAATACAAAGATGTTCCTCCTTCCACTCTCTTTTTATACATGAAAGTTACGTTACACTTCATATGTTCCTTGTACCGAACAGTTTGAAAAAACATCTTCATCCATTATAGTGTCATCCCACCCTTATCTTTATGAGGAGTCTGTGTATTCCTGTACTGTCCTCTTAGGAATATGTTAATGTAGTTACTTGAGAGGTCAATGTGTTTCTGTACCATTCTCTCAGGAATGTGCTTGTTTGGTTAGCTGATACTTAGTATTCCTCTTCTGACAAGACCTCCTTAGGTTCCCAGACATACTTTTAATTGAACCTGTATTATGGTGTGTTTAAGAAGGTTCCTTGCAACTTGCAGGGATTTCCCTTTGGCACCATACATTTTAATTTCTATTTAACTAACTTCCTCATTTTTGTGTAGTTCCCCTTTCTGAAATTTAATACTACTGTGGTGACTGCTGTGGTATCTTTCCCCCCACAGGGATGCAAGAGATTCAGCTATTTTCACCTCTTGGTCCAGATTCTGTGCTCCACTTAGGACTAAATCAAGAATTGCCTCTCCTCTTGTGGGTTCCAGGACTAGCTGCTCCAAGAAGCAGTCATTTAAGATGTCAAGAAACTTTATCTCTGCATCCTGTCCTGAGGTGACATGTACCCAGTCAATATGGGGATACTTGAAATCCCCCATTATTATTATTGAGTTGTTTATTTTATTTTGTAACCTCTCTAATCTCCCTGAGCATTTCACAGTCACTATCACCATCCTGGTTAGGTGGCTGGTAGTATATCCCTACTGCTATATTCTTACTATTCAAGCATGGAATTACTATCCATAGAGATTCTATGTGAAGGATCATAAATCCACACCGTGTAGCAGTCAAGCACAGGAGTTTATTATGCACAGCGCTGGCAGAGTGTCACTTTACTTATCAGGCTCAGAGACACTACAGAACAATTAATTACAATGGATTATATAGGGTGCTCATTGGGTGGAGAGAAGCAACAGGGATGGGTTTTCCCAAGCCCCTGGATAGGTTCTAGCAGCAAGACAAAATAAGCACAATAAGCCAATTGTCTAAAAGATTACATAATGGCTCCGCCTATGGCCCAAATTAACATATTGATGACGCACAGGTAATTACCCCCAAACTATGTCTATTAAAATATATAGGTTAAATCTTAATTTGGGGCTTCAGGGGAATGAGGTAGCAGCTCTCTCGGTTGACCAACAGGTACATTCCTAGAGATTTAAAGCGAAAAAGCAGTAATTAGTACTTAACAATAACAGGTTTCAGAGTAGCAGCTGTGTTAGTCTGTATCTTTTAACAATATCAGTTGTTGATAAGTTTATCCTTGCATTTCTGTTGGCTAGGACTGGCATACATCTGTGAGGAGAGGGTGTCATAACTCATGTCAATCATATTAGACCTCTCCCTGAACTTTGTCTAGGATCTGAGGGGTATTGTACCACTATCTCCTCCCTGCATTAGGGAGTAACCGCGAGGGCTTTCTCAGCGCTTCATGTGTCTATAACTCATGATGAGGATGCCCAATTACCTATGCTGACTCCACTCACTGACTTGAAACACACAAGATTATCTGTTTAACCCATCTTTCTCTTAATTATGTATTGTTCTCTGTTAGCCAGCCCCCATGACCCAGGCCAAGCTGTGGACTCCGGGCCTATATGAAAAGTTCTTAGCAGAAACTGCAGTTAAGATCTTACATCCACATTCAATGGATTATGGCCCTTCACTATGGTATAGTTTGGTTCATTTCAGATTTTTACTTCATTTGACTCTACACTTTCTTTCACATATAGTGCCACTCCCCCACCAGTACGACCTGTTCTGTCCTTCTGATATATTTTGTACCCTGGTATTACTCTGTTCCATTGATTATCCTCATTCACCAAGTTTCTGTGATGCCTATTATATCAATATCTTCATTTAATATGAGGCACTCTAGTTCACACAGTTTATTATTTAGACTTCTAGCATTTGTACATAAACACTTAAAATTGTAACTTTTTAGCTGTTTGCCATTATGTGATGTAATTGTATTAGACTCTTCTTTCATCTGTTTCTCATCAGATCCTACCCATATTTTATCATCAGCCCTCTCCTCCTTACTAGGATATAGGGGAGGATCTATTAAAGGAGATTCTCTAAGGGACGTCTCTGTCCGAACCACATGCTCCTCTGCACCTGTTGCTTTTCACTAGCCATTATTTTAAAAACTGCTCTACGACCTTTCTAATTTTACGTGCCAGCAATCCGGTTCTATTTTGGTGGAGGTGGAGTCCAATCTTCCCTGTATAATCCTTCCTGTATAGTCATTCTTTAGACTGTAAACTCTTCTGGGCAGAAATCATCTCTTTTGAGGTGGGATGGGGGGGCAGAGGCTCCCTCATGTCCGTTCCAGATCCCACTTCCAGTTCATAATAATGTCCTCCCCCCACCCTTGTAACATATGAGGTGTTCTCAGAGTAAAATAGACAAAAGAAAGATCCTTTCTCCTCTCTTTCCTGTATGAGAGAGGGACATCTGAGTGTAAACAAAGAAAGGCAAAGGTCACCTGTCTCTCAGGCAGTCTTTCTGGATTCAGCTCTTTGGGTTTGGTCTATTAGCAGATCTATTGTCTTTTAGTGGGGTCTACTTCCAGCCATTCCTCTTTGAGCATACTGCGGGAAAAATGAGGCCCACAATTGTCTCTTTCTTTGCTGACCTGTCTCTGTTAGCAGTCTCTGAGCTGGTGGAGCAGCCCTCCTCCTGTTCACCACCTCTTACTGTGGCAGTTTTTCCTTTTTGAAGCCACTCCCCACTCCAGGAAGAACATATCTTATACATGCACATCATTAGTGCTGAATAGGCCCAGAAGAGCTTGTTAGTCTCCTCTCCTCCAGTGCAAGGGCATGTCCCTCCACATGGGGTCTGTACACTACACAACATAATGGGCTCTAATACTGATTGGGGCCTTTGAGTGGTACCATAACACCCATATTTACTACTAACAACAATAATCTCACACAGGTGTACTTGGTGATTCTGCAGCTGTGGAATTTGCTTCAAAATTAATGTCTTGCTGCAAAACTGGGCTCCAGAATCTCAGCTTTCACTGTTAAAAAATTATGTTTCTAGCTATTGTGATTGGAAATAAAACCTTGAAAACATGAGCCAAATGTAAATGGATGCCATTTTGGCAGGTCTGGAGCAATGTCCAATATAATGGCTTATCTGACAACAACATCCTTTCTGGTCCAGAATACCAGAGCCTCATGTCTGAAATCTTTTCAAATTCTATGGTTCAGCAAACTTTTCTCTTTTGTCTTCTCTACTCGGTATGTTGTTTTCTCTGCTTGATGACAGCTGATCTTACAGAATCTCAATCTTGCATGGTTACTTGTGGCTTGATTTTCTGCTCCCTTCTATCTTTCCTTTATCTCAGAACAGTGCTGATAATTGGCTTTGTCTGAGGTTGTACATACAGTTGAAAGGGCAGGACAATTCAGATCAATCCAGTCTGCATGCACCAGTGTATGCTAATTATTTGCTAATAGGGAAAATAAAAGGATATATGCTCCATTTCTATAAATGTGTATTCCATTTCTACCACAGCTCCTTCATGCTACTAGAATAGGGAAAGGTGGCATCAGCAGGCTCTGCAAATACTCTGGCAGTGAGTTTTATGGAAACTATGCCTCTACGCCAACTCCTCTCCTAACCTCTGGGGTAGAGGAAGGGAAGGGGAAATGAAGGGTGTAAGTGGAGTGTAATGTACTCCATCTATTCTGGGCTGCCATAGAGGCCCATACTGCCATTACAAGCCAGTGTCCAAACCCCTTGGTCCAGAATTTGGGGGTCACAATTACATCTTAAAGCTATTTTTTGTGCTACAAGTCTTCCTTCCTGTGCATAGGAGGAATGGACAATTGGACCCCAGAGCTTTTAAAGGCATTTCCAGGTTTGAGGCAAGATCTGAGACTTTCTAATGCAAATATCTGTGATTTTACAACAGGGAGCCCAGGCTTCTTAGCCTTTCATCACAAATATCACCAGCAAATTCACACCACTTAACTTTTAGGATTACTGTGGATTTCTCTTCTAAAACTCTTTGAAAAACAAACAATTATCAGTTATTAACATACATTGCACTACACATTTATAATTAGCTCTCCGGCATCTTGTATATGGCCATTTTAATAATAAGATCATTTCAATATGTGATTGTACAGGATTTTAAAGCATAACTGCTTGATATTAGAGTTCATGAGGTGCAATAAAAGTATTAATGATTGCTTGAAACATTTCTCTTTCTCTTCCTCTTTTTAAAAACTTTTGTGTAAGGAAGATTCTATTCTTACCAGAATAAAAAGAGGATAATAATTTACATAATAGTTTTATATTCCAGCACTGCCAAGGACTTAGGGCAGTGGCATAAGATTGGGTGTAAGAAAGGCTTCAGAAATCTTTTCCCCAGGGCTAGACTAGCAGATGCAACTAGCCTTGACAATATCTTTTGAGCAGCTCATAAATTAATGAGTAATGCTTAGGATGGAAATAAAACCTTTGTAGTAGGGGCTTAGGGTGCCCCCTTCTCTCTTTTAAAATGTATTTGCAATTACAAAGGTGAAAGTATTTACTCTTTTTTAGGCAAGGACCAAAGTCATCCCTGAAAGGGATAAATGGCTCAGCAATAGATACAGGCAGAGTGAGTTTCACCAGGAGCAGGTAAATATCCTTTCATTTCCCATGCTGTTCAGCACTATTAAATGCAACTCACTGTGTATGCTTCAATTGCTATTCACCTTCTTTCTCTGTTTCTAGTGTACATAGTATTTAGCCAGATATTTCTTTTTCTTTCTTTCTTTCTTTCTTTCTTTCTTTCTTTCTTTCTTTCTTTCCCTCAGAACCATTGTCCAGATAGACCCATCCCAATATCCAGTCACTCTTTTTCCAACACCCCTCCCCCTACTATTTCCTTGACAATGATTATTAAACACCATGTCCACCTTTCTGCCCTCCCCTTTTTGTCAACTGGCTGTCCCCTGTGGCAGACTTGAATGATTAGTTAAACCTGTTAACATGTAATCTTATGCTTTCCTCAGCAAATGTCAGGATGGCTCTCTACACAGTCTCATTTTCTATGGCCCAGCTTGTGAATGGTGCTTGTGTGAGCACAAAATGCCCCCATTCTTGGGAAGCTGCTCAGGGACCTCTCACAACAGCAGTCCTTGTGTGCCCTGTACTGTAGGGAGCATGGGGGCTGCTCGCTCCTCCTCCACCTCCCTACACAGCAGAACTCCGTGAAGGGGCAGGCACAGAAGGGAAGAGGTGGGAGTCACAGCCCTGACCTCGTTATCCACTAGGCCACAGAGCAGGACCATAGTACTGGAGAGAGCAGACTGCATTCCCCCTGTGTACAAGGAGCAGCACTAGATGTGCTACTCTGAGGCACAATCTTGCTGGTGCCCTTCCTGGGACAGTGCAACTCCATCAGCAACAGCATCACCATGGCAAATCCCAAAGGGGCATGGCCTTCTTGCAGATAGAGATTGAGCCAGGTGGTACTCTATCTCTGTCCATAATGGGCTAGCTGGATATTCAGTTTATGTCCATCACTGGCAATCTTTTTTGCACCACCAAAGCTTTGATGACCATGTGTGACAGCATTGCTTGGTGAACATGCTTTGTTGGCCTTTCATCTTGAGGTATCTGTACCAAGATAGCTGCTGAAACTGAACCAGCACTGATGGTGGCAGTTGTTGAGTTTGGCTACAAATATCCTCATTTCTGATCTTGTACGGCCAGTTAATATAGAGCAGCTAATGAAGACAGCTCCACATAGCCCCTACTCAGGGCAGTGACATTAATGCCACAATCTAGCCCTATATATTGTGCAAGTTCTTTACAAAAGCTATTCCCCTGGAAGAGAACAGATTGCACCTCTGTGTGCTGCATATCAAACTACATTATTTATGTCATTGTGTTTATTACTAGAACATTAAGCCTACATGTTTAAAAACACATCAACCCCAGAGACAGACAAACACACACCAATCACACTGTACCCCCCTGAGACAGACAGATGGACAGAGGGGGAGAGATGCTGAATTTGGGGCCAGTAACAGAACACTTACTGGCAGAGGAAGTACACTGAATGGATTCTTCTCTTGGGTTGGTGTATTCTTTACATAGAATTGCTAGGGCTGTTTTCTTTGACTGCTGGGGAGGGGAGGAGGGAAGGGAGCCAAAGGGAGAGGGGACTCCTTCTCCCTGGTGCTTGTAGGCCAAGAGTTCTTTGTTCCCTCTTTTTGGACCTTGTGGGCCAGGTATATGCGAACTCATGGAAGTTTCTTCTATTTCTCCTCTATGGAGGGAGCTGGAGGTAGTTATCCTGGCAAAAGCAGCTGAAGCACCAGACAGAGTGAGCAGAAGTTCTGATCTGCCCTCTGTTTCAGCTGTGCAGGCATCATGACACCTGATGACGCTAAAATAAACTCAGTTCCTCTGCCTGTTTTCACACTACAGAACATGGAGATAATGGAGAGCAGATTAGAGCTCTCTTGTATTGGCTCTGTCAGCCACCAGGCAATTGCCCACTATGGGCCTGCATTTTGCTCAGAGTAGGGATAAGAACAACAAGTTTGCCAACATTTGGGTTAATTCTTAGTTAGAAATATCATTCGTCCTCCCAAGTATAACAGGAATAACAGCTGTTGCACTTCTAGCAGGAAATATCTGGTCACTTTCTAATTGCACAACATTTCCCCCCTAACCCCATTGTAATCTGCAGCAGATAAGAATAGTGCAGTTTCATTCTTCAAGGAGAAAGTTAAAGTGATTTAAATTCATTTTAATCATCGGCACAGCTCTATCCCTGCCTACATTTCTGTTCTAATTTCTATAACACCCCATTTTGCTTTCAACTCTTCTGTTTTCTCTCCTCTAGCTGCTCTTTGTTGCCTTTCTCCTGCTCTTAATTTTACAGTTTCTTGCATGCAGCTCCATATTCTCAGAGCTCTCTCACTCCCAAGAGCTCCTTCTGTCCGCCTTCAAATCCCTGCCCTGGTGACAATCTTGAAGACAAGACACACAGAAGGCAACGTGCATTGGGAGACCTAATGGAAAGAGCTAACTTTGATAACACTTTTTCTTAGTCATTTAATCAGGTCTGACTTCCTTCTTTTATCTTTTCTTGCAATGAGGTGGACATCTGATGTGCGTTAGATGCAGTCTTTAAAAAGGACCGGGTGAACTATGACAGGGAAAACCCTGAAAATATGGATCATGTTATGCTTCTCCCAGCTACTTTGATCAAATATTTGTTCCACATACATTACTTATGGGCTGTAATCAAGTCACCCCTCACCAGGGCCGATGCAAGGAAGTTTCGCACCCTAGGCGAAACTTCCAACTTGCGCCCCCACCCCCAGCCCTGCAGCAGCTCCCCGCCACCCTCCCGCCCTGAGGCCCCCCCCACGGCAACTCTCCCCCCCCCCAGGGAGCCGTGCAGCAGCTCCCCACCTCTGCTCCACCTCCTCCCCGAGCATGCTGCCCCCGCTCTAATTCTCCTCCCCTCCCAGGCTTGTGGCGCCAAACAGCTGATTGGCGCCGCAAGTCTGGGAGGCGGGAGAAGTGGAGTGGCCGCTGCGCTGGGGAGGGAGTCTGACCCGCACATGTCAGCGCACCTCCGGCAGCCCAGCACAGGAACGCTGTTAAAAAAAAAATTGGGGGCACCACTTTTTGGCACCCCCAAATCTTGGCGCCCTAGGCAACCGGCTTGTTTGCCTTAATGGTAGCACCGGCCTTGCCCCTCACCCTTCTCTTTGTTAAGCTACATAGCTTGAGCTTCTTGAGTCTATCTTGATAAGGCATATTTTCTAATCCTTTAATCATTCTCATGCCTCTTCTTTGAACACTCTACAATTTATTCACATCCTTTTTGAATTGTGGACACAAGAAGTAGAACAGTATTCAAGCTCTCCTACTCAAGATTCCCCTGTTTATGCATTCAAGGAATGCATTAGCCCTTTTGGCCTCTCAGTTGATTATCCAGGCCCCACCTCCAAATCTTTTTCAGAGTCACTGCGTCCCAGAATAGAGTCCCCTATTGATGGAAAAGGCCTAGAGATCTAAATAAAATTAGGGATGTGTATCTAACCATGCATTTAACCATGTCAGCTATTTGCTAATTGGCTCATTTGGCTCATAAGTATATGCAGCTGCTTCTTCATATCTCCCCAAGGTATTTAGTGCAAAAGGGTCAAGGGATGTACCTTGTTCTCCCTTCAATATGATAAATGTATCCGCAACAGATGTTTCTTGTATCCCCTTCCCCAAAAATAATAGATGTATTCTGTGTAACCTATTATCTATAGGTCAGTGTAATGACGTAGAAGAATCAAGGCTAAGTTGTTTGTTACTGGTTATAAAAAAAGGGCCTGTTTGGCCCTGTAAGGTGTGTCTCTCCTCTGGCATTAGCCGATGGGAGCACCCTCTCAGCTGACTGACAAATAAAGGTCCTGGTACCCGTCTTCTTGTCTCTCCGTGCCTCCTTGGTGTAATTAGGTAAGCTCCGGGGGGAAACGGGCCCTATTTGGCCAACACTATCCTGCAAGTATGTTCTAAATTCTTTTTTCCTAGATGTATATTCCTAACTATATTAAAACACCATATTGTTTGCTTGTGCCCAATTTACCAACCAATCTTTAGATCACTCTGTATCTGTGACCTGTCCTCTTCATTTACCACTCCCTGAACTTGTGTCATCTGCAAACTTTATCTATGATGATTTTATGCTTTCTTCCAGATTATTAAAAATTTTTAAAGAGCATAGGACCAAGAACTAATCTCTGTGGGACCCCACTAGAAACACATCCAGTTGAAATCTGTATGCAGTGTTGTAGTTGTGTTGGTCCCAGGATATTAGAGAGACAAGGTGTGTAGGGTAATATCATTTATTGGACCAATTTCTGTTGGTGAGAGATACAAGCTTTTGAGCTTACATAGAATTCTTCTTCAGGTCATTGAGACCTATCATTTATACAGTTTTTAGTGTGTGCCATGTAAATTTTACATCTTTCTGGTTTTTTAATTAAAATATCATACAGTATCAAATCAAATGCCTTATTGAAATCTAAACAAATGAAATCAACACTATTACCTTTATCAACCCAATTTGTAATCTCATCCAAAAAAGAGATCAAGTTAATTTGACAGGATCTACTTTCCATAAACCCATTAATGATATTACCCTCTTTTAATTTTTTATTAATTGAGTCTTGGATCAGCTGCTCCACTATATTTTTGGGATCGATGTGAGACTGGTAGGCCTATAATTACCTGAGTCATTCCGCTTACTCTTTTTGAAATACTGGGATAACATTAGCTTTCTTCCAGTCTTCTGGAATTTCCCCAGAGTTTCAAGACTTATTGAAAATGAAGGTTAATGGTCCAATGAGCTTCTCAGATTTTATGCCAGTGGAATTCTGTTAACTTCAGTGGAATTACACTGCTATGAAATTAGAGTAATTTAGCAGTGAATCAGGTTCTATATCACTAAACATCAATTTTGGAGTCTGTTCACACAATCTGGCCTGGTTCTACTCTCTTGTTGGACACCAGTTTCTTGTGATTGGATTGAACCATGGAATTCAATGTGCTTCTAAGCCCCCTGGATCTGGGTAGTGACTAATCACTGTTCCTAGAACAGGTTTCAGAGTAACAGCCGTGTTAGTCTGTATCCGCAAAAAGAAGAACAGGAGTACTTGTGGCACCTTAGAGACTAACAAATTTATTAGAGCATAAGCTTTCATGGACTACAGCCCACTTCTTCGGATGCATATAGAATGGAACATATATTGAGGAGATATATATACACACATACAGAGAGCATAAACAGGTGGGAGTTGTCTTACCAACTCTGAGAGGCCAATTAATTAAGAGAAAAAAAACTTTTGAAGTGATAATCAAGCTAGGCCAGTACTCTCACACCTATTATCAAACTGTCTGTACTGGCCTAGCTTGATTATCACTTCAAATGTTTTTTTTTCTCTTAATTAATTGGCCTCTCAGAGTTGGTAAGACAACTCCCACCTGTTTATGCTCTCTGTATGTGTGTATATATATCTCCTCAATATATGTTCCATTCTATATGCATCCAAAGAAGTGGGCTGTAGTCTACGAAAGCTTATGCTCTAATAAATTTGTTAGTCTCTAAGGTGCCACAAGTACTCCTGTTCTTCTTTTTGTTCCTAGAACAGGAACTATCAGGAAGAACTATCAGGGGCAGACCATATGTCTGATGTCCTCCTTAGTCAGTGGGAATCTGCACTCCGTACACCAGGAGCAGTGCCTGACCCCAGTTGCTTATACATGTTCACCTGTCTGTGGGAGCTCTGGTTTCTAGTTAAACCCTCAGGGACAATATTGCAATAAAGCAAGACTTAATAAAATAATTTCTTAACCACAAACACTTCACTCTGAAATAGCACAAAAGAGTGACAGAACTATGGAAATGCAACCCCCTTCTAGCTCTGACTTCACCTTCTCTGTGAGTACTGATTCTGGTCAGCATCCTCATGTGAAGCAGTCTCTCTCTCGTCTTCTCTTCTCTTCAGCCTGGTTTGCTTACACATGTTGATGAAATAGTCCCCTGCCTAGAAAAGCAGCCTCATTTTAAAATAATTTCTGCCTATGTGCTTTGACTGGGAGGTTCCCCACCCCCTGTTACCCTCATCTTGCCTTCTTCATAAAGAGTCCTCCAAACTGAATGGCCCCGCTGACAGAAAACCCTTTGTTCCAGTATGGAAGCATCATTGAATGCTTGCACTTGATGGCCCTGCATGAGGTGTCTCACACCATATCATGAGCGCACAGTGTCCAGAATAGCCTGATCTCATTAACAGGATTTAACTGGTTTTCCACATAACCAAGATGCCTTAATCCACAACTGAGATTACAATATATCGTGAAAGTTACAGCAAAGAATACAATCAAAATGGCCTTCACCAAACAAAATTTGACACATATGCCCCCAGTCAGTCCCTCCTGTTGTTTCTTATTTGTATTGTAATAGCTTCTAGAGGGCCCAATGGAAGATTAGTGCCCCATTGTGTTAGGTCAGTGTTTCTCAACCTTTCCAGACTACTGTATCTCTTTCAGGAGTCTGATTTATCTTGTGCATCTCAAGTTTCACCTCACTTAAAAACTAGTTGCTTACAAAATCAGATATAAAAATACAAAAGTGTCATAGCATGTTATTACTGAAAAATTGCTTACTTTCTCATTTTGTCTGTATGAAATTTTAGTTTGTACTGACTTCGCCGGTGCTTTTTATGAAGCCTGTTGTAAAACTAGGCAAATATCTAGATGAGTTGATGTCATCCCTTGGACGACCTCTCTGTACCCCCAGGAATAAGTGTGCCCCTGGTTGAGAACTACTGTGCTTAGTACTTTACATACATATAACAAAATAGATGTTCCTGCCCTAAACAGCGTACAATTTATATCTAAGATAAGCAACAGCCGACAAATGGGGGCTGCCCAAGGAAACAGTGCAAAAGCTATTATTAGTATAATAGACAGTGCTCACAGTACACAAACTTCCTAACTATTTTCATGTAGTTTGTAGACATCAGACCATAGGAGGTTCTTGTATTCATTACTCAGGCAAGGCAGCCATTGAGTTCAATGGGAGCTTTGCCTGACAAAGAACTACACAACCAGGCCTTCAATTTGTATCTACTCAATGGCTGCCAACTGAGTTTACTGTTACCATATAGAATAATACCAAGAAAGAAAATGATATACAGTATTGTAATGAATGTTTAATTTATTTTTAGAGTAAAAGATAATCAAAGATAGTATTACATTTTGTTCTTTGAAAATAACTTTTAAAAATTTAAAGACCTTAGTAGGCAATGAAGCTTTATAGCATGAGACTAGTTGTAATCATTCCAATCATAGTAGAAGGTATAACCATAATAGCACTTTAATAGCACTTCTCATCTAAAGATCTCAAAGTGGTTTACAAGCATTAATTAATTAGGGCTCAGTTGTGATACTCCTGTGAGGTAAGTATTTTCCATTTTACACATGAGTAAATAAATAATTCTATATTTCAAATAACTATTAGGCTTAGTGCTTATTTTCAGGGGGGGAAATGGAAACATTCCATTTGTAGCTCATAGGAATTTGAGCAGTCAATGAATGGACCTGATCCTGGGAGGTGCAGTGTACCCCCAACTCCCATTGAAGTGGAGGGTCCTCATATGCCAATACTTCCCTTTCTGCACCTCTCATGTTTGGGAAGTATTGGCATATTGACTCAGAGTATTCATACCCTGAAAAACTGTTCAGATTCTTGAAAAAACTGCCACCAAAAAAGAAAAAAAAAGTTAACATGAAGGATTTTAATCCTTGTTGTACGGTCTATAGCTCAGAGCTAGAAAGCTTGCAAACATCTAATACAGGGAGAAGAAAAAAAAATCACATGAAAGGGAAGACACAATACTAGAAAACAGATGGTGGGATGAAAACTAATTAAATTCTATACAAGAAAAAAAATGTTGGTATTGAAGACACCGAGAGCTGGGTGTGTGTTACATATGCATATGAGTATGATGACAGAGATTATATTTACAACTGAAATCATTTTGGAAATGATAAATGAGTTTTAATGCTTCCTGTTTATCATTCGGTCTGATCTTTTTCTTCCTATAATGCCTTTAAATGATAAAAGGAGATCCATGTCAAAATATCTCCATGATTCACTGTTAAGTAGGTTGCCACCACTGAACTCACATATCTGGCGATACAGGGAGTATAAATATTTGGAAAATAAAGAAGGCACTGGCCTGACATTTACCCACCTTAGGTGATTCATGATACTGAATATGAAACATTGGAGGATGATTGTGCACTGTTTCAAATTTCGTAATTAGAGACAAGTGAGTTGGCTTGGATAAAATAAAATTTACCCCAAACCATAATCAAATTCAAAACTATTTTTTAATTTTGAAATTCAGAAGAAGTGGTTAATCTTTGAAGGCATACATTTCACGTCGGCATGACTCAACTTTCTGCTTCTAGCCTGGGCCAAAAGATAAATTGAAGCTAACATGAACTATCCACATGTTCCTAAACAAAGCAATGTCTATCCTTACAGCAGCAATAAAAACTTTCTTTCCTTGCAACATGCAAAATCTAAGAAATAAAAATATGCGGATAGGTATTTACATTTGGGATCTATGGCTGCATGCATTCACACAATAAACTTTTTCATCGACAAGTGGAGGCTGGATAGAGGCCCACAGTTCAATTAGGTTTTAAATGTAAATAGTTTTTTTCTGGGTGCCCCCTGCTTTGCGCAGCTCCACTCCCTATTGGAAAAGAAAGCAATGCATCACAATAAATGAGAAAGGTAAAAGTACCATGTCTATTTGTTTTTCTGAAATTTCCACCTATGCACACATTGCATTTTCCTACAAAATTCCTAAATGCATAGACAGCAAGAACAGAATGTAAAGAATGAGTTTTGTTTCTGGAAAAATCACATTGCTCATCAATAGAGCTCTGAATGGATACGAAAATGTGTATCCGCATCTGATCCACGGTCCGCAAAAATTGTCTATAGATATCCGTATCTGCAGATATCCACAGATTTGCAGGGCTCTACTTACCATGGCCGGCTGAGGCACCCCCCACGCCGGAGCCCGGTCAGGGACAGCTGTGTGGGCAGCTGTGGGGAGCCCGCGCGGAGTCGCAGACCCTCTGCCTGCCCTCGGCCGGGTGGGGAGACTGGGGGGGGGGGCAGGGACATGGCCAGGGGCTGCTCTCAACGGGCAGGTCGAGAGTCTGCTCCCGAATAGCCCTTGGCCCATGTCCCTGCACACCAGACCTCCCGCCCAGGGCAGGTGGAGGGTCTGCCCTGCAGGTCCTCACAGCTGCAACCCGGCTCTTACCATTAGAGCCCTGTGCAGCTACAAAATTTGTATCCGCATCCGTGATGCTAGCCGCAAAAATGGTCCATGGATATAAAGCGGATACCCACAGATTTACAGGGCTCTACTCATGACGGTATAGTACAAAACTGCCACAATTCAATGTTTCATATTCTTTCTTCACATACATGTTTCACATCCCAAACAATTCTCATCTCCTCAGAACACATTGCCATTACCCTCTTTTGTAAATGAGTGAGCACAGTGATCTGTATCACAAAATCCAGAGTTAAGTTTTTTCATTCGTTCATTGGGAACTCATTTGGCCCTGTTGAAGTCTTGGGTGGGGGGCTTTTGTCATTGACTTCAGAAGGCCCAGGATGAGAAAATCACCCCTCTGCAGAGGGCACAGAAGGGCTATACTCCACTGAAGTCCTACTTAAGCCCTAAAGCCCTTAAGTGGGTCTTAAAGTTACACATATGCCTAGAACAGATCCTCTGAATAAGGTTGAATTTCATCCTTTGATCATAAAAATATAAGAACTCCGTCACTGGGCAGTTTCCCTATCATTAATTATTCTCATAAAATATTTAAGGAAATAATAGAAGTGAGAGATGGAAAAGACCTAAGAGACCCAGTCTATCTCCTGGCAAATATAGAATTGTTCCTTGGAGTACTGCACGTTGGGACAGCATGTGGTGCAATGTGTAAGGGAGTGGGTCATAGGCAGTCTGGCCTACCTGTCACAGCTGCACCATACATCAGGGACGGTCGTCAGTGAGCAGAAGTTGAAGGAATTGCTAGAGCTGGGTTCAATAAGCAAGAGTCAGAGTCAGTCAGGCCTGGAGAGAGGCTGGAGATCAGAAGTAGTACCAGGCTGGAGTCAGGAGGCAAGAGTCACAATCAGTCAGGCTGGGATCAAAGACGAGGTGAGGTCTGGTGACACAACAGGCCCAAAGTCTGTGTGGTTGCCCAGACAACTTCCTGGTGCATCCTCCAGGATTAAATAAGGTGGCTGGCCAATCAGAGGGCTGTAGGGTTCTGTCACTTTGGGTACTTCCTGCAGCGCCTACTCTCCACAG
This sequence comes from Trachemys scripta elegans, assembly GCF_013100865.1. Taxonomy (NCBI): domain Eukaryota; kingdom Metazoa; phylum Chordata; order Testudines; family Emydidae; genus Trachemys; species Trachemys scripta. The sequence continues at coordinate 31,689,443 of NC_048298.1, read as the reverse complement.
TGCTTCCTGGCTGTGGGCCTACATGTCTTCGTGACAGTGCTGTGGGAACGTCAGCTGTCCCAGACTCTGCAATCCCATTTTCTAGTCCCCACCTCCTCACACAATGTGCAGTTTCCAAAGTAATTTCTGCCTGACAGTTTTCATCATCTTTGGAGGTGACCAGAAAAAGCCACTTGTAATATTTTTGACCATCAACATTGTTCTTTTTTTTTTTCCTGCTGCTGGGTGATGACTTGAAAACCAAAATGACTATTTCTGGCCATGGAGGCTATGTGTCATACCTCACCATTTCTTTGGTTGTGTGGCATTCCATTTGACACCTGATTGCTTGCCAGCCAAAATGTTGGTGGGAACAGTTTCAATTCTCATAGCATTGTTGTTTCATAAGTAGTATCTATCATGCCCAAGGACATATTTCCCAGGAAACCATGTATCAGGCTTCATAGCACTCGATAGTTCTTCCAGGTTGAGTTCCTCAAAAGCAGAGAGTTGCTTGTAATTGGGAAGAAAGCCAAAGCCAAAAGGTACCATTTTGTTGATTAAATTTTTTCTTCATCCCTTGCATATTTATCAATGTATGTATTTTATTTATGCCATACTCATCAATGGAATACTTACAGAATTGCATGGTTCTATTCGTTTAGTCTATTCAATTTGACCTTTGGTTCTCTTTCCTCCTCAGACAGTGGAGAAGAGGTATTTTTATGTATTAATTTTTCTGGCACCTGCAGCTACTTGGGAATGCTGACAATCTTCTCAGTCCCAAATAATGTGTTCAATGTGGTAGAGTCATCCCTTGATGGTTGTATTAATAAGCTTGCAATGTGAGGTATTGATTACTGCTTATGTGAAATCTCCAATAACAAGCTTTGGTTTGTAGCCTATAGGGGTAGCCGGCTTGCTTGCCTATATATCTTTTCTTATGGGTTTCTTATGGTTTTGATTATTTCTTTTACAATAATAGGTTATAATAGGTTTATAGGTTTGTATTAAAGTAGTTTGGCTGTAATGCAAGGGGCCTACAGGCCACATCCTGTATGTAGCTCATCCTGTATGAGCTGAGGCAAAGTTAGCATACATATGTCTGGGACCTTTCACCTAGATAGATAGTGATGAGTCAAAGCATAAGGCATATGACTGCTACCTTTAACATGGATAGATAAAGGATGCCTTGAAGCAGGTTGGCATAGGGAGCTTTCCTAAAATCATACCCTCTGTAAACAGGTACACCACAAGGAAAGATCCAAAATAACTGGGAGGACAAAAATAATAAATATGAGAATGATCTAATGTCATTATTATGTATTTATATGTCATCAGTACGTACAAACATACCAGCCTATGGAGTAAGTGTACCCCAACATTTTGGTGGGTCAGGAAAGTAAGTTTAGATATAGAAGGAAGGCTCAAGCACCCATGCCCTATAAGAGGTGTGACCCATCTTGCCAAGGAAGCATCTAAGCTTCTAAGCTTAAGGGTTTTTCTAAGTTTTTGTTTTCCTGAACTTCTGGGCTTGTTTTCTAAGCAGGGCCAGCTCCAGCTTTTTTGCCGCCCCAGGCGGTGAAGAAAAAAAAAAAGCCAATTGAGCTGCCGCTGAAGTGCCACTGATGAGTGAAGAGAGGGAGTGAAGGACCCGTCGCCAAATTGCTGCCGAAGATCCGGACGTGCCGCCCCAGCAACGGACGGACTGCCGACCCTTTCTATTGGCTGCCCTAAGTACCTGTTTCCTTCGCTGGTGCCTGGAGCCATCCCTGTTTCTAAGTTTGCTAAGCTCCAAGCCTCTTCATTCTTAGTTTATTAGTCTGTTAGTTTTAATTTTAAGTTTTAAATCCATTCGTTAAGTGAAACTCTAAGTTAGCTTCAATAGCTCTTAGATCTCTAACTTCTTCTAAGCTCTGCACCTCCCACTCAAGAATTGAGGAACCGGGATCTGATCTCTTTTGGCATGCCAGAGGCGAAGCTGTGCTTGGTGTCTTACTACCAGATTATCAAGGAAGGGTGTGAATATATTAATCAAAAACTTTATAGTATACACTACCATATGTATCTTTAGAATAATAGTATTGCATTTGTAACTCTGATTGTTTTGAAATTTGATTATTATTTGATTATAATTCCATTTATCTCAATAAAATCTTTAAGACTATATATGTCTCAGTGTGAGCATCCTGTCATACTCCTGAGGGTCCTTTGCAAATTCTGTGTAGCCTGATTCTGGGACAAGAACCTTATTATCTTCTGATCAGATTAATTGGTGAGCCTATACTATCCAAATTAATAATATTAACCTCCTAAAATCAGGTAACAAGTTTAAGATGACACCCATGGAATCCCATAAAATCGTTAAGTAGATTGCTTTGGTTTGGAAATGTTGATCATTTGTGGACTCTATCATTTGATCAGGTCCTATAGTAGCACCAGTTTGGAGGGTGGCTTCCCCAATAAAATTCTCTTAACTTGGATTCTATCAGGAAATGATATACTTGTGTTTCATAATAAATATGCAGTTAAAGGTGATGATGCTAATAATAAATGACAATACCTAATAGCTTTCAGCAAATACCTTAAATTAATTTTGTCTCAATTTCTGTTAGAGGAGTGTCTTCATGCAAATTGCAGTTTTCTCATTTGAAATTATTCAGTGAACAATTTCTGCAGATAATTCTTGGTCTGTAGTTTGCTCTAGAAGAGTTTGCTGTGAGTGTGCAGTATTAGAGTTGGCCCCAAAATGGAACAAATGTTGCAAAAATGTTTGTTAATCAAAATTTGAAATGTTTTGACCAGCTCCATTCCATGAAGTGAGAAACAACAGCCTCTCAGGTCTGTATGGGTATGTCTACACAGCAGTTCGGAGATGTAATTTCTAGCTCAGGTAGATGTACATGCACTTACTCTCCTTGAGCTAGTGCCTAAAATAGCAGTGTTGCTGCAGCAACGTGGATGGCAGCGCAGGCTGGCTGCTCTAGTACAATCCTATCTGACCCCCTGGATATGCACTTGTGCAGCTAGACTGAACTGCCGCCTGCACCACTGAGGTCACACTATTTTTTAGGTGCTAGTCTTTGAATATCTACCTGACCTGGGAATTGCACCTCCCATCTTCTGTGTAGACATACTATATATTTTGTTTTGTTTTCTTCATTGTTATGATTGGTATTGCATGCTCCTATACAATCTATGCTCTAACCTCAGGAACTTATGTTTAGCTTGTTTCTGTAGACTAAATATTGCACATACTGTTACATTTGGGGAGGGGGGGGATGGTGCACTACACGGAAGGCTGTGTTACCTTGTTAGCTGTATAGTTTTGTTTGTACAAGACACTAGTTAAGTAGCTGGGTACTCCACAGGTCTTCTATGTCTAACTCACTCAATTTGTTTCTTATTCAATCATCATCTCTAGAGAAGTGTTTTAATCAAAACTATGCATGACACATTAAAACTCTATTTATTTGTTAGTATCTCTAAGAATGAGTTTGCTAAATGATGGTGTCCCATATAGAGCTGGTTGGGAATTTTTTGAAAAAAAAATAAAAATTGGAAAATGAGGATTCATCAAAACCAGAATTTTTGTGTGGGAGTAGGTTTTGATGAATTTTTTGACTCAGGCTTTTAATTTTTGTTTATATTGTCCATGTTTCATTTTAACATTTTTAAATGGAAAATTCTAATCTTCTGGTTCAAAATATCTTTTCATTTAGAAATTACAGTTAATTATAGTTAAAAAGTAATTTTAAATGGTCAAAATCTAAACAAGATATTTTGAAATTATCCAAATAAAATGTTTTGACTGACTCAAACTGATTTTTCTCCAAATTGTCAGTACACAATTTTTTTGTGATTTTTGACTTTTTGCCCTAATTAGGGACAGGAGTATTTTTCAAAATATTGAAAATGTTCACAGGATGAGAGAACCGTTTCTTGCCCAACCCTACTTCTATGTTTTAAAAGGGATCCGGTGGACAATGGGTACTGCAGTGATTGATACAGATTTAGGGCTTGTCAACACTGCAGAGTCTTGGTCAACATAGCTATTTCGTAGGCTGGCAGTGCTCTGTAATATAGATGCAATATAAACTGTCAGGGATTATTCTGCCAGCACAGCTATACCACCTCTCTTAGAATATTAGCTATGCCAACAGAAGCACTCTTTTTCAGCATAGTTCAGTCTACTCTGCGGGTTTTGCTGGCATAGCTAGGTCAGCTGGGGGCAGGGAGGTTGATTTTTTCATATTCTTAGCTGACATAGCCATGTTGGCATATTTTGTTATGTAGACCAGTCCCTATGATATCTCCCCCCCCCCATAAATAAAAAGGAAGACTTTTAGTCCAGTGCTGCTGTAAACCAAGAACAAAAATTATCAATAATATATTGAATTTATAGAGAATCACAGAATATGAGGGTTGGAAGGGACCTCAGGAGATCATCTAGTCTGTCTAATCCCCTGTTCAAAGCAGAGCTGATCCCCAGACAGATTTTTGTCTCAGATCCCTAAATGGCCCCCTGAAGGATTGAACTCACAACCCTAGGTTTAGCAGGCTAATATGCAAACCACTGAGCTATTACTTCCTTCCCATAGCCCAACAGAATTTTTTATTTAAAGGTATGAAAACATCTTTACATTCCTAGAACCCCCTATAAAGCAGAAATCATTCTGCTCATTTTACAAATGGGGAAACTGAAAGTTAAGTGACTTGTGCAAGGTCCCATAGCTAGTCAACATCAACACACAGCACTCAGTCTCCTCCTCTGCTGTTCCAACCACTTTTCATTTAACATCTGTAATTTGCTGGTGTTGCACATTGAAGGGGCATATTTTGGTACTACATTCCTGGATGTCCAGCCTTTGATAACTAGGGTTTGATTTTCACTGGTGCTCCAGCCACTACATATGGAATTATGGGTTTCACAGGAGCTATGTCTCTAATGTTGGGCACTAAAAAAATCTGGGTGAGTATCCTCCAAACTGAGTGCCAATGAAGTGAAAGAGTCTTCCCATTCCAAGGTTTCCTTAGAGAACCCTTTAGAAAATTTGGGCTTTAAATGCTTTGAAAGAACTTTCTGGAGCTCAGAAAAGAATTATGGAATAAGGCCTTGCCAAGTGATTTTATCAGAGCAGAACGGCTCCTGGTAAAGATTTCTCACAAGCAGACTGCTAATATGGATGGACACTCATAGTGTTGGAAACTTAACTGGACCTTCACTACTGAAGCTGCCAATAAGCAGGCACTAATCACATTAATCCCTACATTATTCAAAGATAACAGGTGCACTATGATTCTTGGATTTAAGCATAACATTAGCAAGATGATATTTATGCCTTAATGATAGAGGCAGGCAACTCAGCTGAGTAATAATTAGAGCTGACTGTTCTGTCACTTTGTAATAATATCTGAGTTCTGTACAAATAAATGAAACACGGGCCTGTGTGTGTGAGAGAGAGTTATTTTGTGTGGTAGTGAAAGTCTGAATGTGATCAATTGCTTTCAACTTGCTAGAGATTCTGATTGCAAATTTTGAAATATGAAATGTAACTGATAAACAACAAAAAGGGATTAGTCTGAGATATTTACTATGTATGGTGTTAACAGTCATTTCTTCTATATTAATTGGCAGAGCCTTTTCTGTGCCAGATGGTCTATTGCAGGGAGTGAACATTACCTTGGTGGATTTATCCAAATTAAGCTTTTGGGGTTTTCATGAAAGCAGTTTATTTCTTTTACTAGTTCAGCACTGAGAATAATATTTGTCCTTTTAATGCTCTTAATTGCTACAGGTAATGGAATGTCATCAATAAATATGCATACAAAGGACCTGCTGTGTTGTGGGCAGGAGAGATACCATGAATACTTTAAACAAAAGACATTCAGAACAGACAGGGCTGGCCTTTGAGGCCAGTGAAGCTTGTGGCTGAAGGTCCCCTAATATTTAGGGTCTTGTTATTTTGGGCCTATGGGGTGATGGTACTAGAACTGCTGCAGGTTCCCCTCCAGCCACATAATGCCTGCCTGAAGCTAAGCCAGCACCTGTGCTGCTTTGCTGATTTGGCCTCCAATCACAAACACAGGGCAACTCAGGCCTGGTCTACACTACGACTTTAATTCGGATTTATCAGCTTTAATTCGAATTAACCCTGTAACCGTCCACACAACGACGCCATTTAATTCGATGTAAAGGGCCCTTTAAATCGATTTCTGTACTCCACCCCAACGAGCGGAGTAGCGCCAAAATCGATTTTAGCAATTTGAATTAGGGTTAGTGTGGCCGCAATTCGATGGTATTGGCCTCCGGGAGCTATCCCACAGTGCATCATTGTGACCGCTCTGGACAGCAATCCGAACTCGGATGCACTGGCCAGGTAGACAGGAAAAGCCCCGCGAACATTTGAACTTCATTTCCTGTTTGCCCAGCGTGGAGAGCACAGGTGACCACAGATACCTCATCAGCACAGGTAACCATGCAGGCTGATAATCGAAAAAGAGCACCAGCATGGACCGTGAGGGAGGTACTGGATCTGATCGCTGTATGGGGAGAGGATTCAGTGCTTGCAGAACTTCGTTCTAAAAGACGAAATGCAAAAACTTTTGAAAAAATTTCCAAGGGCATGATGGAGAGAGGCCACAATAGGGACTCTGAGCAGTGCCGCGTGAAGGTCAAGGAGCTCAGACAAGCCTATCAAAAAACAAAGGAGGCAAACGGTCGCTCCGGGTCAGAGCCACGGACATGCCGCTACTACGCCGAGCTGCATGCAATTCTAGGGGGGGCTGCCACCACTACCCCACCTTTGTTCGTGGATTCTGGGTCGGGGATAGTCTCGACGCCTGAGGATTCTGCCGAGGGGGTAGAGGAGGAGGAGGAGGAGGAGGAGGATGAGCTTGCAGAGAGCACACAGCACTCCATTCTCCCCAACAGCCAGGATCTTTTTATCACCCTGACTGAAGTACCCTCCCAAGCCTCCCAAGCCAGTACCCAAGACTCTGACCCCATGGAAGGGACCTCAGGTGAGTTTACCTTTTAAAATATAAAACTTGTTTTAAAAGCAAACGGTTTTTAATGATTACTTTGCCTGACTTTGCATTCGCGGTCAGTTCAGCTACTGGAAAAGTCTGTAGCTACTGGAAAAGTCTGTTAACGTGTATGGGGATGGAGCGGAAATCCTCCAGGGACATCTCCATGAAGCTCTCCTGGAGGTACTCCGAAAGCCTTGCCAGAAGGTTTCTGGGCAGTGCATCCTTATTCCCTCCTCCATGGTAGGACACTTGACCACGCCATGCTTGCAGCAAGTAATCTGGTATCATTGCCTGACAAAGCCTGGCAGCGTATGGTCCCGGTGTTTGCTGGCATTCAAGCAACATCCGTTCTTTATCTTGTTGTGTAATCCTCAGGAGAGTGATATCACTCCTGGTAACCTGGTTGAAATACGGGAACTTAATTAAGGGGACAGAGGTGGCCGTTCCTACTGGGCTGTTTGCCTGTGGCGGAAAATAAATCCTTCCCTGCAGTTAGTTTTTCGCGTTTGGCTAGCAGGGATCTTCCCTGTTACCAGCCACGCGGTGGGGGGAGGGTACTGTGATCATCCCAGAGAATTCATGGCGAGGGGGGGGGGTCGGCGGCGGGGGTGGGGGGTAGTTTGGTGCCTGCAGGGATCTTCCTGCAGGGTTAGTTTGTTTTCTGGTGCTGCTGAATGTTAACAGAAAAACCGCAGCACTCTACTTGCCTGAAGGGGCCCAGACAAGCACCACCACACTGCCCCCCCCCCCCAACTGGCTGAGATTGGCCAGGCTTCTGCAGCACTCTACAAGCTATGCTTGGTATGTTGGAAAGCACGGACGGCGCTGAAGCTTACCATGGCCGCATGCAAGCCGAATTCTGTTGCCCAGACCTGTGATTGATCTCTAGCAGCAAAGCCACAGGCACTCAGCATTAAGAGGCAAAATGCGACCTTGCACAGAAATCACATGTGCTATGTAATGTGAACAGTGTTGGTCACCGTGAAAGAGTATAAGCATTGTTCTGCAAAATGTAGCTTTTAAAACAATTCTCTCTTTTTTCCCCTCCCTACAGCAGCTGCAAATTCCTCAAGCCTCCCTCCTCCATCCCGAAGGTTATCACAGATAAGGCGTCATAAGAAGAAGACGCGGGAGGACATGTTTTCTGAAATTATGCAATCCAGCAGGAGTGACAGAGCTCATCTGAATGAGTGGAAGGAAACAGTTTCAAAGTATAGGAAAGAAGTCAGTGAACGTGAGGAGAGGAGGGACCAACGTGAGGAGAGGAGGGACCAACGTGAGGAGAGGAGAGACGATCGAGATGAGAGATGGCGGCAGGAAGACCAGAGGATGAAGGATGCAACGCTGGGGCTGCTCCGGCGTCTGGTGGAGGTTCAGGAACGGCTGCTGGAAAACAGACTGCCGCTTCAGCCCCTGTTCCACCCTCCCCCCTCCCCATGTTCCGTATCCTCCTCACCCAGACGTGTAAGAACGCGGGGGGGGAGGCTCCGTACACCTTCCCATTCCACCCCAGTAGACAGCCCAAGCAAAAGGCTGTCATTTTTTTAACCTTTTCTTTGTGGCTTTTTCCTTCCCAGCAATCCTCCTCCCAAATACCACCCGGGTTCCCTCCCTCTTTTTCTAATCTATTAATAAAGAATACATGATTTTTAAATGATAGTGACTTTATTTGGTTTGAAAGAAAGCTGGGGGAAGGGGCAGGGTGGGTTCCTTACAGAAAATCAGTCAGTAAAGGGGGAGGGTATTCATGAAGGAGAAACAAACAGATATTTCACACGGTAGCCTGGCCAGCCATGAAACTGGTTTTCAAAGCTTCTCTGATGCACAGCGCTTCATGGTGTGATCTTCTAATCGCCCTGGTGTCTGGCTGCGCGTAATCAGCAGCCAGGCGATTTGCCTCAGCCTCCCACCCCGCCATAAAGGTCTCCCCCTTACTTTCACAGAGATTGTGGAGCACACAGCAAGCAGAAATAACAATGGGGAGATTTCTTTGGCTGAGGTCAGAGCAAGTCAATAATGAACGCCAGCGGCCTTTTAAACGGCCAAATGCACATTCTACCACCATTCTGCACTTGCTTAGCCTGTAGTTAAACAGCTCCTGACTCCTGTCCAGGCTGCCTGTGTATGGCTTCATAAGCCATGGCATTAAGGGGTAGGCTGGGTCCCCAAGAATAACTATGGGCATTTCAACATCCCCAACGGTTATTTTCTGGTCCGGAAAGTAAGTCCCTTGCTGCAGCCCTTTAAACAGAGTAGTGTTCCTGAAGACGCGAGCGTCATGAACCCTTCCCGCCCAGCCCGCGTTGATGTTGGTGAAACGTCCCTTGTGATCCACAAGTGCTTGCAGCACCATTGAAAAGTACCCCTTGCGGTTTATGTACTCGGTGGCTTGGTGCTCCGGTGCCAAGATAGGGATATGGGTTCCGTCTATTGCCCCACCACAGTTAGGGAATCCCATTGCAGCAAAACCATCCACTATAGCCTGCACATTTCCCAGAGTCACTAACTTTCGTAGCAGCACCTGAGTGATTGCTTTGGCTACTTGCATCACAGCAGCCCCCACAGTAGATTTGCCCACTCCAAATTGATTCCCGACTGACCGGTAGCTGTCTGGCGTTGCAAGCTTCCACAGGGCTATCGCCACGCGCTTCTCAACTGTGAGGGCTGCTCTCATCTTGGTATTCTGGCGTTTCAGGGCAGGGGACAGCAAGTCACAAAGTTCCATGAAAGTGCCCTTACGCATGCGAAAGTTCCACAGCCACTGGGAATCGTCCCAGACCTGCAACACTATGCGGTCCCACCAGTCTGTGCTTGTTTCCCGGGCCCAGAATCGGCGTTCCATGGATAGAATCTGCCCCATTAACAACATGATCTCCAAAGCACCGGGGCCTGTGGTTTCACTGAATTCTGTATCCGTGTCTGTGTCCATGTCCTCATCATGCTGCCGCCGCCGCTGCCTCCTCTCCTCGTTTTTCTGGTCCTGGCTGAGCATAAACTCCACGAGAACGCGCGAGGTGTTTGCAATATTCATGAGTGCTGTCTTGACCTCAGCGGGCTCCATGCTTGCCGTGGTATGGAGTCTGCAGTGTTCACCCACCCAAGAAAAAAGGCGCGAAAATGGTTGTCTGCCGTCCGTTGCTTTCATGCAGGGAGGGAGGGAGGGAGGGAGGAAGTGAGACTGTACCCAGAACCACCTGCGACGATGTTTTTTGTCCCATCAGGCACTGGGATCTTAACCCACAATCCCAATGGGCGCGGGAGACTGCGGGAACTATGGGATAGCTATGGATTTGCTACCCACAGTGCAACGGTGCAGAAATCGACGCTAGCCCCGGTACTTGGACGCACACCACCGAATTACTGTGCTAGTGTGGCCGCACTCATTTTGACTTTATACAACCTGTATCTCAAATCCGAATTATCTAAATTCGGATTAATCCCGTAGTGTAGACATACCCTCAGTAGAGAATCAGCTCAGCTGCAAGCCACTGACAGACCCCACCCATCGTCACTGACTGTCAAACCTACCACAGACATACCCCAGAATGGAGGGAGAAAATATGGGAAACCTGGGTTAAAAAGAAGAGGAGGCAGCATATGGATAGGGATGATAGTGGGAGAGGATGGTGGACAGAGGCAAGCTGGAATCCCCAGGAGGAAAGATAAAGTGTGAGAGAGGTAAGATTTCCTGCTCTCTTATAGGTAAAAATAGATATATGTATATAAAGCTACTTTAGCAAATACACATACCAAAGAACGACACCAGGAACAAGAAGGAGAGATCACTTTGTTGGAAGCAAAGGGAACAGAGAGAACAGGAGAAGGGGAAGCATGAGAAAGACCACAAGGTTAGCCAGCAGGGAATGCAGCCAGCACGAAATAGCATGAAAGGCACAACAGGAGTGCAAAGGAGATGCCACTTTTCCAAGAAAGCAAAATAGAGAGAAGAGAAAAAGAACTAAAGGGGAAGAAAAGTGTGTGTGTATCTGTGTGGGAGAGAGAGAGATGATGTGGTGATGCCAGAGACAGAGGGAAGGAAAAGGAATGGAATAAAGAGGAGGGGGGGGAAATAAAGAAAGATTTTTAAAAAGCTAATAATTTTTATTTAATTTATTTTGATTATGAAGTTTTATTATACTTTAATTAGGAAACTGCCCCTGAAATCCACCAGAATGCCCCCATAATTTTGTGGGGAGGAGGAGAATTAGCAGGTTGGGAATTTTTTTTTTTTAAAACTTGTCCTTTGGGGGAAAATAGTGTCAGATGCTGGCAAGTGGACATGGACCAGAGCCCTCACCACGGAACTCCATTTCTCTGGCAGCAGAGCAGGCTGCCTGAAGATTTTCTCATGACATACCTCTTTTATTTAAAATCAGTCAGTTACAGCTGAGAGAGTCCAACAAGTTTGCAGCAGAAGAATCTTCCTGGTCCTACTGTAATTGTAAAGGCAGTGCTGAGATCAGAGTTCCAGGTGTTTAAAATTCACTCTGGATATTTAAGTAAAAGGCTCGCCCAATAGCTATGACTTGCTGCCTTCCAGTGTGGCTTATACTTAACACAAAACACTCATCAACGGAAAGAGGTGATCTACACTGAAAAGAGGTCAGGGAAAGTGAGAAACATGAATAAATATTAACTTCCTGCTAAACAAAATGATGACTCATGAATAAGAACAGATACAATTTTAAAGGTCACTAGACCCAGTTAAACTGCATGTCTAACTCCTATGTAGCTGGCACATACTGTATGCAGAAGAGCCATAGGGCAATTACTTGGGTGTTCATCAACATGAATTATTCTGGTCTCAGCCTGAATAAACCCATACTAAATAATCTAAAGGACATGGGGTATATTCCTCGCTCCGAACTCGGGGCATTAGCTGTGCAGTTCCCATCTCTTATAGACATCCTGGCACCCTTTATACAACCTTACCTTCTTAGGAAGAGTGAGGTATTTCTGGAACAGGGGTCTAATAGGCTTTCTGAGAATGGATCTCTTTTCTGGCAAAGGCATGGATATGTCATTTTCCATACACATCTGAAAGAGACTTTAAAGTGGCTTTCAGACCATCACATTAAGAGGGTTTTAGTGTTTTATTCAGTATTATGTTGCTATTTTAATTAGGGTCGTATGTATGTATTTTATTATTGTTGCTTTTATATCTGGCACTTAGAATCCCAAGGCAGATACAGTAACTCGTCACTTAAAGTCATCCCGGTTAACATTGTTTCATTTTTACATTGCTGATCAACTAGAGAACATGCTCATTTAAAGTTGCGCAATGCTCCCTTATAACATTGTTTGGCAGCTGCCTGCTTTGTCCACTGCTTGCAGAAAGAGCTACCAGTTGGAGCTAGCTGGTGGGGACTTGGAACCAGGGTGGACCGGCAGCCCCCCTATCAGCTCCCTTAAGCTCCCTGTGCTGCAGCAGTCCAGCAGGCTATCAATTGCCAACAGTTCAGCTGTCCCTCCCCCCACTGCTGAGTGCTGCTCCTGTCCTCTGCCTTGGAGCTTCTCCTGGGAGCCTCCTGGTTGCTGTGCAGAGGGGGGAGAGAGGGGGACTAATGTCAGGGTGTCCCCCTGCTCCTGCCCCCATCTCCACAGAGCGGGGGAGGGGTTGGGGGACATGACAGGGCTCAGGATGGAGGGAGCTTGCTGGCAGGATCTGCTGTCTCAACTTGCTGATCTACTTAAAAAGGCAATGTACTTAGAGTGGTATCAGCGTACTTAAAGGGGCAATGCACATTTCTCTCTCTCTGACACACCCGGTGTGTGTCTCTGTCTCTCTCTGCCATGCTGTCTTCCCTCCCTCCATTCATGCTGTCTTGTAGAGTGTGAGGCTACATTAACAACAATGTGTTAACCCTTAAGGGCTCAGCCGAGTGCTAGTTCATCATTTAGCAGTAAGGCATTCCCTGGGAAATATCCCACCTTCTTCCACCCTCTGACTTCACCACCTCAACCAAGCTTCACAATCATCATTGCTATGTACAGTATTAAATTGCTTGTTTAAAACTTATACTGTGTGTGCGTGTGTCTGGCAAAAAAAAATTCCCTGGAACCTAACCACCCCTCCATTTACATTAATTCTTATGGGGAAATTGGATTCACTTAACATCGTTTCACTTAAAGTAGCATTTTTCAGGAACATAAATACAACATTAAGCAAGGAGTTACTGTATGCTCCAGATAAATATAGGCATTATTATTATATTGTGTCTCTTCCCAACGTGTATGTTTTCTACACATATTAAAATCTTCAGCTATATTTGCTGTCCTTAACATTGAGAAGATGAGGACCTATTGTAATGAGCACATAGCCAAACTTTCTTCAACTTTATGAAGGAACCTGACCTTGTTATGAAGGGCTCAAATAATACATTTAACAAAAGCTCCATAATGGGGGTAATACACAGTCACATCCTTCTGTAAGGAACAGTGGGAGGAATTCTACCTTTCTGAACTTCCCTGGGGTAGGATACCTGCCAGACCACTCCGACACACAATACTTCATCCCTGCTACATCTCTTCATGCTGTGCAGCATAGTTCCCTCCAGTGTGCCAAGCCAAGATTGCATGGTAGGATCCTGTCTTGCTTTCATATGCATGGGGGGGGGGGAGAGCAAAAGGGACTGAAATTGGGTGCCCGTTGGTGGGGTTTGTCTTTTGCTCTACCCCACTCCAGTGCAGCTGTGTAATGGATAAGTAAAATCTATTCTTTATATACATATCTCTCTTCTTAAAATATTGGCATCCTAATTGCTGGCTGTAAGACAACTAGGGCGCTTGCCCCTTTTCGCTCAAAAGTTACAGCCCTAATTTTAAAAATTCATGAAGATCATATGACAAAATATGAATTGCCAGAAACCTTTCGTCTTAGAGTTTTCCATTTCTAGGAGCGAAAAAAGTCATTTGATATAGAAAGAAGTCCCTCATTGATACATTTTTCTCTTTGTAAGAATTTATAAAATTTATATTTTGATGTTGAGTGCAGTGACATCTAGTGGTGGAATATTCTAACTGCACTTAGTGTTCAGGTGAAGTAATCCCTGAAGGTCATGCTGGGAAGTGCATCTGGGCTATGAGGATGCACAGAGGATGAAGGTATATTTGCTTGCTCCTGAGGAACATCTGAAGTGTGGTTAGGGTGACCAGACAGCAAGTGTGGAAAATTGGGACGGGGGTGGGGGGGTAATAGGATCCTTTATAAGAAAAAGACCCAAAAATCGGGACTGTCCCTATAAAATCAGGACATCTGGTCACCCGAAGTGTGGTTATGCACTGCTGCATCTCTTCCTTCATTCCTGGTCTTTTGTTGTTTCCTCCATCCACTCCAGCCCCCATCCTCTGCTTTTGCTTTACTCACCACAATCCTGATTGCAAAATGGGTCCTTTCCCAGGTACATTCCTCCTCTTCTATCACTCAGTCATCAGCTCTCTGCAGCCTGCCTGAGAGACAGAGTGGAGTGAAGAATATAATAGTAATTGGAATCCTGGCATTTGTTAAGCAGAGCAAGTTGCTCTTCACTTGGCTACCCTGTCAGGCCAGATGTTGATAGAAGAGCATAGTGGTGAATTGCTGTGCTCACATTACCTCTATGGTGGAGAACAGTGCCCTGATTCTTTGTGTTTTGTTTTTCTTGAAAATAAATCTTTTCCCCTGGGCTATTTTTTTCCATTTTTGCTGGTTGTAGCAATTTCCCTTCTTTGATCTCTGCTGGCTCTTTCCCTTTCTCCACTCTCCCTTACTGGTCTATTGGTTTCCTCCCTTTCTATTTTGCCTCTTTTAAAAATTCTTTCTCCTTCCCCCTTTTCCAGTTGCTTTCCCCACTCAGAGCTGCTGCACTGGAGCTCCCAGTATGCTGGGTCTGCAGCACACCAATTGACTTCGCAGGAATATTTACCAGTTTTGATCATCTTCATTCTGCTGTGAGTGAAGTGATACAGAGCAGAGCTGTGTGCCCAACTAAAGGATGATTAAAAAAGCAGTTAATTTTTATTGTGAAGTAAATTTTTACCATTTCAATGGTGAAGATCTGATTCAGTGGAGGACTCTGACAGAGTGTCTGTGGAATAGGGAAACTACAATAGGTAGTTTGGAATCAGAGGCTCTTGTAGGGGGTAATGGGTTGCTCATGTGGGCAGAGAAGAAAGGTCCTGCAGGTCATTCCTGATATAGGCACAAGGCTAGGAAGCTACATGGCTCAGTATATGAGTGAGACTCAGTAAAAGAAGCTCTGTTTCTGAAATCTGGTCTCCCTCTCCCTCTGTTTATGTTCATGATTCATCTGTGCCTACAGACTCTTACGATCAGCATGCTACACTACATTATTAATCAAGATACTGTGCACATTGCTTCTGGGATTTGTACATATGCTTAAGAAAAAGAAGAAGAGTGTTTGTTTCAATTAAATCTCACCCATATGTCAGGTCAGTATGTGTTGTTCTTTATTTTTCTCATTTAGGTGATCCTAAGAATCACTCAAAGGCTGTATCTAGCCAACAATAAAGGACATTTCTAAAAAGGAGAAGATGCACCTGCATATATTTCAAAGAAGAGGTTTGGCAGAGTTTTTGAAAAAGACAATATTTGAGCAACTAAATGAGAGACAAGAAAAACTGAAGTGCACTGAAAGATTCAGCACACTTCCAATGTTAGCAAAACAATCTTCAAAAATTTTCTTTATTGACAAATAAAATCAAATGTTGATATGCAAAGGGGGTTTATTATGGAAAAAAAAAATAGAAGATGACCCAGTGGCCTCAGGACAGTTACTTTTCAGGAAGTTATATGAAATATATAAACTAAATATGAAAATATCTGACTGAAAACCAGTCCTCAGAAGACTCTTGTATACGAATCTCACAATGATGATGCCAGAAATGATTCAAGAATAGTGAGAGCTCAAACTGTCCGTAAAATCAAAAAAAATCAAAAAAAGTTTCTATGAGTGTGGAATGGGTAACTAGGCCTTTGTGTATGTGCACATCCTAGTGTACCTGTTATGGTTCTTGGACCCTTTGCAGCTGTAGTTGCAGAGCATATTAGTAGGAACAAATATGTGGCCTATGGGAAGCCAGATACAAGACAGGGCTGCAAACATGAGACCCATGCTAGGGTAGCTCCAGTTTGGGATTCTCCATAATAGCCATGAGTCTTCTCCCTTCCCAGCTGGTGGAATCTGAGAAAGTCTCAGGTAGTTAGTACCCAGGACTTTGATTGGATTAGCTCTTGTTCTGGAACTCTTGTTTAAAAAATAAATCTAGCTCTGGGGAAAGGGTCTTGAAGTGGATGGTTGTTTGAACTTTATTCTACTTTTCTGAGCAGTGAGTTTGCCTACTGGATTACAGCATGAAATTCACCTTTATGCAGAAGACTAGCCCAAGACATTCGGGCCACCTATATTCCAGTTAAGACCTCAGAATAAGGTTTACATGTGATGAAAGTAATGCATAGACTGTGTGTTAGCTCTCTGCCAGCACAGAAACTACAGTTCTGCCAAGTTCAGTACAAACTACATAGGCTTATATACCTAGTTGCCATATTAATCTCTTTATCAGCTAAAAATGTCTGCTTCATTTATAACTCAGAGTTTATAAGAAGAAAGCAGAATGCAGTTTTCACTTTTATTGCCAATATTACACTGAAGACAGATAGTGATAGTTTTCATTGTATTTCCCAAAATCTTGAAGGTTCATACAATCCATTTAAAATAACTTATATTCTGTTAACACCCACTTCATGGCTTTTAGTCATGTTTTCTAAAAGAACCACTATAATACCAAGTGTTGCTGGAAATTTCAGCACAGCTTCAACCAACTCACATTGCTGTGAATGATGGTTATCTGAGGTAATATTGTAATAATCTGCAGGACTAGAATCTGGGAGTTCTGGGCTGCTGCTATCTCTACATTGCCATGAGAGGCTTAGAATCGTAGAATATCAGGGTTGGAAGGGACCTCAGGAGGTCATCTAGTCCAACCCCCTGCTCAAAGCAGGACCAATCCCCAACTAAATCATCCCAGCCAGGGCTTTGTCAAGCCTGACCTTAAAAACCTCCAAGGAAGGAGACTCCACCACCTCCCTAGGTAACCCATTCCAGTGCTTCACCACCCTCCTGGTGAAAAAGTTTTTCCTAATATCCAACCTAAACCTCCCCCCACTGCAACTTGAGACCATTACTCCTCGTTTTATCATCTGCTACCACTGAGAACAGTCTAGATCCATCCCCTTTGGAACTCCCTTTCAGGTAGTGGAAAGCAGCTATCAAATCCCCCCTCATTCTTCTCTTCTGCAGACTAAACAATCCCAGTTCCCTCAGCCTCTCCTCATAAGGCATATGCTCCAGCCCCCTAAACATTTTTGTTGCCATTGGCTGGACTCTTTCCAATTTTTCCACATCCTTCTTCTAGTGTGGGGCCCAAAACTGGACACAATACTCCAGATGAGGCCTCACCAATGTCGAATAGAGGGGCATGATCACATCCCTCGATCTGCTGGCAATGCACCTACTTATACAGCCCAAAATGCTGTTAGCCTTCTTGGCAACAAGGGCACACTGTCGACTCATATCCAGCTTCTCGTCCACTGTAACCCCTCGGTTCTTTTCTGCAGCACTGCTGCCTAGCCATTCGGTCCCTAGTCTGTAGCAGTGCATGGGATTCTTCCATCCTAAGTGCAGGACTCTGCACTTGGCCTTGTTGAACCTCATCAGATTTCTTTTGGCCCAATCCTCTAATTTGTCTAGGTCCCTCTGTTTCCTATCCCTACCCTCGAGCGTATCTACCACTCCTCCCAGTTTAGTGTCATCTGCAAACTTGCTGAGGGTGCAGTCCACGCCATCCTCCAGATCATTAATGAAGATATTGAACAAAACCGGCCTCCGGACCGACCCTTGGGGCACTCTGCTTGATACCATCTGCCAACTAGACATGGAGCCATTGATCACTACCTGTTGAGCCCGACGATCTAGCCAGCTTTCTATCCACCTTATAGTCCAGCTTAGGCTGGGTTATCCCAGGGAGCACCCTGCAAAGCTAGGCTTGGCAGGAAGTACTGCCCCACAGGCCCTGAGTGGCAGTGATGTGAAAGGATTTTGAGTTGGTCTATTTTATTTCCAAGCACAGAACTGAAAAACATTGCTCTGTCACCATTAACTGAAAGGAGGGGGACAATGAAATAAAATTAATGTAATTGGTAAGAAATGGGTGCATCTTGTTCCCACTCCTGTTTGTGATTTTCATGGACAGGCTGTCAAGGTGCAGCTGAGCAGTGGAGTGTCACTGGTATGGTGACTTGGAAGTGGCATCTCTGCTGCTTGCAGATGATGATGTCTTTCTTGCTTCTTTGGACTGTAATCTCTGACGCGCATTCAGACATTTCGCTGCCAAGTGTGAAGCGACTGGGATGAGAATCAGCACCTCCAAATCAGAGCTCATGGTCCTTTCCTGAAACAAAGTGGAATGTTCTCCCCAAGTGAAGGGGGAGCAGATGTCCTTAGTGGAAGAGTCCAAGTATCTAGGGGTCTTGTTCATGAGTGATGGCAAGCAAGAGCATGAGATTGACCTGCGGATTGGTGAGCATTGGCAGTGATGTGGGCACTGTACCGATCTGTGGTGGTGAAGTGGGGGCTGAGTTCTTGGATGAAGCTTTTGGTTTAAAGGTTAATCTACATCCCCATCCTCACCTATAGTCAAGAATTTTGGGTAATGACTGAAAGGATGAGATTGTGGGTACAAGCATCAGAAATGAAGTTTCTCTGCTGGGTGGCTGGGATTACTCTCCGAGACAGGATAAGGGGCTCAGCTATTTAGGAGAGACTCGGAGTAGAGCCACTACTCTTCTGGACTGGTTCGGGCACCTGATAAGGATGCCCCCCGGAGGCTTCCTTTGGAACTCTACCAGGCACCAGGGCTGGCCCACAACATTTTGGCACTTGAGGTGGGGAGCTCAAATGATGCCCCCATGCCTTCTCATTTGGGCCAAAACTTTGAAAGGTCTCAATTATGCCTTCTTCCTGTTCTACTCCTCTCATGGTACTGCTCTGCTACCTACCTCAATAAAGGAGAACTAAAAACTTAAAATGCCTTGTTCAAAAAATTTTAAGTAACACTTACATTTGCTTTTCAGGCATTTGAAAGTTAACTTTTCTTGTCTGCATAGTAAACACTGGCATTTTTATCTGTTAGAATAATCAAAGTGGTGCTTTCCGTGCCTTCTTGGTCACAAATATTTGAACTGCTTCCTGAAGGTCCACAGTCTGGGCCAGCTCATGCTCTATTGAGATGGTTGCAAGGCTGACCAGCCTCTCCTGTGTCATTGTGGAGCGTAAATGTGTTTTTACTAACTTCAGCTTGGAGAAGCTGCGTTCTCGACTGACAACTGTTACAGGAAGTGTTAGAAGTATGTGCAGAGCAACAAAAGCATTTGGAAAGAGGGTGGTCATCTTATTTGTGCATATATATTCCAGAACAGCCTTTGGAGTTGATCCTGCTGAAATGTATCTTGAAAGGGCTTTCAGTTCATCACTTGCCTCGGGTGCGCAAAGCGGAGGGGCGCAGCTCTACCGCCGAAGTGGGGCGGAGGGGGGAAAAAAAAGCCGCAATCGGCGGCAGCTCTGCCGCCACTGCTTCTTCGGCAGCAATTCAGCGGTGGGTCCCTCGGTCCCTCTCGGAGGGAAGGACCGGCCGCTGAATTGTCGCTGCTGCTTCATTCATTCTTCGGTGGCAATTCAGCGGCGGGTCCTTCCCTCCGAGAGGGACTGAGGGACCTGCTGCCGAATTGCCACCGAAGATCCTGGAGCCGGCCCTTGCCTCGGGCACAAAAATTCCTTGTTATGGCTCTGCTGACAGTAACCATTGCAGGGACATTTTCACTAGGTTCTGTTGTTACAAAACACACCATTAAAGTAATTTGTTCTGTATGGCTGATGTCAGGTGTGCAGTCCAGAATAACAGACTAATATCTTGCTGACTTCAGATCTGCCACAATCTTCTGTTTGACTTTTGTTGCCTGTAACCATATGATCTCATTTTGAATTGTTTTTCCAAGGTGGTGGTGGTGGTGGTGTGTGTGTGTACATTTCTTGGGTGGTGACTCTTCTTAGATGCTCCTGAAGTACAGCATCAAACTCAGCCATCAGTGCCACAATTTTAAGGATGTTTTCATTGCTTGGCACATACAGCTGATCTGAAGTGCCACGCAGTGCTAGATTTTGGGTAGCAAGCATTCTCACAATGGCACTGAGCCTTTTCAGAACATTTTGCCAGTAAAGAGACTCTGATGCAACCTTCTCTTGATGCTGATCATCTATGGTGGCCTTTAATCTTTGTCTCATCTCAAGCTCTTTCCACCTATGGAATGCTCTCTGGTGATTTACTGCCTGAGTGAGGGAAGATATCAGTGACTTAATGGCCTAACTGGCTCCTACTACTTCAATTGCTCCTCAAGTTGGTTCAGGGAAGCAGCAGGAAACAGGAAGCTCCCTGAGAAGCTGGTGTTAATCAGTGCAGGCTCCTGGGGATGCTAGAGAGGTACATAAGAGGCTCCTCCTTCTCTCTCCCTGCAGCTCTTGCTGCTTTCTGTTATTCCCTCTCATCTTTTCTCCTGCCTGCCTGTTGTTTCTCTTGTGCCCTCCTTCCTCCAGCACAGCACTCCACCATCTCTGTGCATCTAGAGCACAGAGAATACATATGCACCAGCAGCAGACACAATTTTCTACACTCTGGGTCCTTGTGGCCCCTCCTCCACCTGCCCACGCAGTCTGGCACCTGAGGCGACTGCCTCAGTTCGCCTCATGTTAAGGCCAGCCCTGCCGGGCACGCCCCACTGGGCGGAGTTCCTGAGGACAACCCAGGACACGCTGGAGGGATTATATTTTCCGGCTGGCCTGGGAACACTTGGGATTCCCCCAGAAGGAGCTGGAACCTGTTGTGGCAGAAAGGGATGTCTGGTCCTCCCTACTCTCCATGCTGCTGCCATGACCCTCACCAGGAAAAATGGCATAAAGGAAAAGAAGAAGGTAAAAAGTGGGGTGGCAGCAGTAGAGCATAACATTAAGATGCATACATTAAAAAGTAAATATATATATTAAAGAAATAAGGTAATTGTTTATGGTGTATACATTTTGTAATTGTAAGTGTATGTACAATGTTGGCATACAGCCAAGGACAGTGAATTGGCAGTTTAAGCAGGTTAGCCTCTGGCTGGTTTGTTAGTAGGCAGAGTGTGAACTGAGGTCAGGTAAAGATCACTCCAACACTGCAGTGAAGGGTCAGTCAGGCATGCTCAGTAAACTTATGCAACAGCTTTGATTGACAGATTTAGCAATTATGATTGGTCTATACGTATTGACCAATCAGAGAGGTTCTGAAGGTGATTGGAGGATAGGTATGTAAATTGTAGGATTGGAAAAATAAGCCAACCAGAACAGGCCAAAAACTGTATATAAGGCAGGGAGCAGGCTGGCAACATTGAGTCCAGTTAGGAGCAGGAGAAGAAGATTAGAGAAATCTAAAAGAGCGAAGAACAGCAACTGAAGGAAGAAACAATTGCAGAATGACAGTAGCAATAGCAGGCTGCTGGGATTGAGCAGAAAAGGATCCTGAGACAGAGCAGAGGGATAGAAAACTACAGAGAGTAAGCATGTGGGCCATAGTATAAGATATAGAATAGAAATAGGCTTCATGAATGTGTATGCTTGGGATAATAAAAAATTGTATTTGTGTTATGAATGTTACGTTGTTCTATACATATAAAGTTTAGGATTTATTAAGATTGCTGTCACTGTCCTGCACATGACTGTTCACCATGTGCAGAACATAATCACTTAAGCCATTCCAATTGTATGACATTACGGTCTTGGGTACTTTAATTTATATACCTGTGCTAAAGGATTTCTGTTTATGTTTTAATTTAGGTTTAGATTAATTGTATTAGGAAAGGTTGTTTACACTAAATAAAGAAAATACTTTTGTTTTGGAAAAGTTCTGCCTGGGTGTCAATCCTTTTGAGCAGAGGGCTGTATCCATGTCCTCCGAGGGGTGAACAGATCTAGTCCGTTCTGGGAAGTTTTCTGAAGGGGTTAGGGATATCCTTGGTAAACCCTGGCAATTTCTCTAGGGTGGGCCCCCTCCTTTCACCTTGAAGGAACAGATTAATAGGTCAACATCTTGGGAATCCAGAAGTAAGCAATAGGAGTGCTACTCCGGGATTCCTGAGTCTGTTCTTGGGGTGACAATTTGGCATCCTGGGTGGGCACAGAACCCCCTAGTGTATAGGAGAATAATTCATACCAGGCAGCAGTTAAAAAAAGTGTTTAGCTGGTCATCATCCCACAAATGATCAGCAAAGTTTTAGGCCAGAAGGGGAAAGAGGAGTGATCACAAGGCAGACCTCTCTTCTCTGGAAGACCAAATATGTGTGCTGAGGGCAAGGAAGTCCAAGGAAGGAGGATTCTGTCCCAGGGGAGCAGATTATAGAACCGGGATCGGCAACCTTTGGCACATGGCGGGCCAGGCCAGTTTGTTTACTTGCAGCATCCGCAGGTTTGGCCGATCACGGCTCCCACTGGCCGCGGCTCGGCATTCCAGGCCAATGGAGGCTGCGGGAAGTGGCGCGGGCCGAGGGATGTGCTGCCTGCCACTTCCCGTCGCCCCCATCGGCCTGGAGTGGCGAATCGCGGCCAGTGGGGGAGCTGTGATCGGCTGAACCTGGAGACGCGGCAGGTAAACAAACCGGCCTGGCCTGCCAGGGTGCTTACCCTGATGAGCCGTGTGCCAAAGGTTGCCAATCTCTGTGTTAGAAATTATAGGAACCTCTGAGTAGGGGCACTATTCTGACAGGGCCAGCTCCAGGCACCAGCTAAGGAAGCAGGTGCTTGGGGCGGCACTCCCTCTGGTATTGGGATGGCACGTTCAGGTCTTCGGCGGCGGATCCCTCAGTCCCTCTCTTCCTCTTTGTGCTGCCGCTGAAGTGCCGCTGAAGAGGAAGAGAGAGAGCGAAGGACCCGCCACCAAAGTGCCACCGAAGAATGGAGCGGCGCGATTGAGCTGCCACCGAAGCTGAATGGCTTTTTTCTTTTTTTTCCCTCTGCCACTTGGGGCAGCAGAAAACCTGGAGCCATCCCTGTATTCTGAGGGTAGTAGCATGGCTTTGTAGGTTAAAAAGGTGGAGATTAAGGGTCACTTAAATTTCTGCCTGATTAAGTGTATAAAAAATAAAATCCAAAAATGAAAGCAAAAGGGAAACTGAATCACAATAGCATTTTAGAAATAATGTTGAAAACTGGGTTAGAAGATTTTATTAAGAAAAAGGGAAATGGTTCCTGGCAAGAAGGTGCCTTTATTGGGACCGGTGCCTATCAACAGTTGTGTAAGCAGTGGGAACAATGGGTTCAACCTAAAAGAAAAGCAATTATTTCAGGGGTTCCCAATGAAAAAGCAAAGAAACAGGCCACTTTGCGGGGCCTGAGTGTGGTAGCTGTGATCTTAGATAAAGAAGTGAATAGCCTGAGAACAAGAATACAGGGACATGGGTCAGAAAAGGAATTAGTAGACAATCTCAGGGCAGAGATACAAAAATTAAAAGAAGACTAGTTAGTAAGGGGGAAAGAATTGGCTGACTCAAAGGGGTAGAGGCTGAAGTCCTGAGAACCACTGTGTTGGCAAAGATGGCTGCTTCACAGGAGGAACTGGTTAGCCTAAAAGTGAAGGCTGATATCTTGAAAGCCAGTGTGTTAACTCAGAGTGCTCTGATTATAGCTGCACAGAAGGAGGCCAGTAAGGCACAGACAGAGCAGGGCAAGTTAACACAGGAAGTGGCAGAATGGAAACAAAAAAGCATTAGATAGGCAAGCTGCACTGTAGGCTGTGCTCAGAAAGATAGAGAAGAAAATAAAGTTAGCCAAGGTGCCTGTCAACACCAAAATGTGCTCCATAAAGTGAGTTGCAAGTGAGAAAAGGAGTGATAGGAGCCAGAAGGGAGAAATTGGGATAGTAAATTCCCTGATTTATGCAATAGAATAGAGAGGGGAAAAAAACAGATGCTTGGGATAAGGATTCCTCTGGTTTGTACTATGAAATAGACAACGCCGAGGAGCTCCCTCAGAGACCTTGCACCATAGAACAAATTAGAGCTTTAGGCAAGTCTACAGGTCCCCTAAATAGGAGTACAATAGCCAGTTGGTTGGCTAAGATATCTGGTATGCTTGGGACAACAGGAATGGATGTCTCAACCATGATTGCAAAAGAACTAGATACCCCTGTATGTTGAAGTTAGAGAAATCCAAATAGTTAGAAGATCTCTCACACCAGGCTCAGCAGCTGCTCCAGCAACAACTGAAATTTTGTTTTAGGGAAAAGGTTCAGCTTGAGAACTCCACACTACAAAGGAAAGGTTTGGGGAATGGGATACAGATTGAAAAGCTGCAGTGCACTTGTGATAAGCAATGGCTTAAAATATTAAGGGAGCAAGATTTCTCCTTAAGGAAAACTGCCACACAGGCAGCAGTAAATGTGGTTCTGAATTCACATAACCAGTAGACTGTAACTAATCATGCATATTGCTTGCAAGAAGAGCTGCAGGCTATGCGGGTAGTTAACAGCACAGCTCAGGGAAGTGCTGAAAGTTGCGCTCACAAAATTGGAAGGAAAAAACAGTTAGCCCTGGTACAAGTTCAGAAAACATTCTGGACTCCCCTATGCAAGTAATACTAACAGTCTGCAAATAAAAGAGGTGAAGTCTTTCTTCCTGGGAGGGAATTCTGATTCTGTAATGTGTTTTCCTAAAAAGGAACAACGGTTAAAAGTAAAACCAAAGTCACGTATTATTTGGAAAGTAGTGTATGAAAATCCTAAATTAATTCAGGAGGATACCATAGTGTATAATGTACCACAATCGGAAGGAACATTTAGTTTCACAATTTGGTGTAACAATGAAAACAACAATAATGTTTAATCATACAAATGCTGTTTTAAATAGTGTAGGAAAAATTGTAGGTAAAATGCAGGAAGGATGGCCACCCCCAAGGAAAAAAGCCAAAAGTGGTATTAGGGGTAACCTTTTTCAATAATGGCCCACAGGGAAAAGGGGACCAATGAAATGTAGGGGGAAGTAAAAGTAACAAAGTTAGTAAGGAACAGAAAAAAGCGCCTGAATCATCTGTAACCTGGTGCCTGACCCTGATCTCCTGGTAACCTGACTTTGCTTGCCTCCTGATACCTGACTCTTGGTTATCCTCTGGCCTGTCTTGGACTCTGAGCTCCTCGCATCTGACCCTGTCTGACTCCTGCTCTGACCACTAGGTCAGACTGCCCACATTCTGGTCATGACAAATATGTGCTGGAATGAAATTATTATAAAGATTCAGTTTCTACGGTATAAAGCAGCCTTTTTCAGATCATGTCCTATGCTACTAAAGAGATAATTTCCCCACAGTTCTGCAGCTCTCTCCCACCCCTCCATATCTAGCTATAAAGTAAGGGACAGTGGCCATGAAGTTTTGGAATGGTTTGCACCCTTCCTGGGAGCACAATCCCCAAACAGAACCCGTTGTGGATGGGGTTTATTTTCATACAGAGAGAGGAAGTACTGGCTTTTCCTATGCCTGAACTGATGTCAGAGATAAACACTGTTCCTTAGGTAAGGGACTGCTGGAGAGTTACTTCAGTTAGATAGTTCTGGCTAAACTTCAGAAATAATTTTCTGTTCTTGAACTAAACCAGCAAAGGTATTGCTGCTGAGACAAAATCAGCACTTTGATGCCGTAAATTGTGTTCTTGTTAGAAATGTTACCAATAAAGGAAGCTGGTTCTCTGGAGTACTCATTGCATCCGGCTTTATCAAGTGTTTGCCATGTGTCATGGAAACCTTTATGCACCAGAAATATAAAATGTTCAGCTGTGCAAGCCTATATGATCTGTACAAACCAGGGCTCCTTTGAAGCCTTATCGTCATTCAGTTTGCAGTTGGTGAGGCAGCTCTCCTTTGCACATTCTGTAGCACAGCTAGCCATTAATGCATCCACCATGCAGTCTTCCTTGTATCCGAATGTTAGCAAAATGTGCTAAATCAAATCTTACTCCAAATACACTGCATTTGAGAGGTATTATTTTCAAACCTTATTAGCTCAGACAAATCCAAACCAATTGTCACTGCAACACTTGAAGGCACTACTCCTCAGCGAGGAATAACTTCCTGACATATTCTAGCTTTCTAGTCTCAGCTATTTCTTCACTATAGCCACTCAACAAAAGGTTACAGGAAATATTATACTAGAAATTAATTTTTAACCTCCCCTCATATGCTAAAACACTAACTGCTTGGGTCCAAACTTCGCAGAAAAAATAAAATCAGCCGCAAGCATGGACCAGGCCTGGAAAATTTTACCTCCAAAGGGAAAAGTTTCAGAAAGTTATGAATGGCTGAAAACGAGGGATTATAATGGAAATCTGATGCTAGGGTCCCAGCTATCATAAACATTAGTTACTCAGATTTGTACGGAAACCAATAACTGTAGGCAAATAGGCCTCTCTCTTAAGACTATCATGTGTAATGCAATATTAATAGCCAGAAATACAGGAGTGGTTTTCAGACAAGGTAATATATGAGAGGACTTGGTGTGGCAACTTGACAAAAATAAAGCTATATTTTAATACACTACAATTCTTAAAACAGAAAGTCTTTTAAATTATAAATCATAAACATTATTCCACCTTGGATGAAACAAAATGATACATTTTTTCTGTCCTGTAGTATACTGGGTAATTCAGACTGGCACAAAGGAGCGAAAATTTACTTTTTAAATTAAATTCCTGCAAGGAAGAATATTAAACTTATATGCTCAGTTTTTCATCAGAACATAACCAGGCCTGTCTGCTTTTTTTCCTCAGAAAAAAAGTTGGGGTGAAAGAGAGGAAGGATGATCTAACAGTGAGAATTCTGCCTGATCACATACTTCCTGTGTAAGCTTGAGCAAGCTATGTAATCTCTGTGCCAAAATTCTCTAACTGAAAATGGGATATATACCTTTACTGTATAGGGGTATTGTAAGGATAAATACATTGAAAATGACTGTGAGGTGCTCAGATACTATGGTAGTTGGGGCCATATAAGAACCTGCAATAGTTATAATTCACTCCAGTGCAATCAGCACAAGGCTTATGCACCATACAGGGATGCAGGAAAGAGAAAATTCTGTCCTATGTGAATTTTCATTCTAGGGCCCTCCATATCAGATAGTCTGTATGGTGGGTGTTCCACATCTCCATGGCAACTGGAGGCAGACCAGATCTTTGCTCTGAACCTGGCTTAGGACAGCCTCTCAGGAAGAACTCTCCAGAACAATAACTTCTAAAGCTGAAAAATACTAACTATATTCAAAGTACTATTCAACTCAAACCATTTACAGCGGAGCCTTGAGATGAAATTTAGGGTTTCCTGGAGGAACATCCCCTTCATTTTCAAACTATGTAATAAACAAGCAATAGTCAATAATAAACCCTGGACATAATACAATCCTCCAATGGAGGGTCAGACTGTCTGACACGGAGGGTTGTAGAATGAAAATTTGCAGGCAAGACAGAATTTTCTCTTTCTTAGTCCCCTCTGGGTCAGACAGTCTTCACAGTGGGATGTAGAATACAGTAAAACATCCTTGAAGGAGAGGAACATTCAGTTTACCGGCGGAGAATTGAAAAGGAACTTTACGGGTCATTAGGGCAACCTGTTCCATAACACCCTTCTACCAAACCCTGCATCAACAGAGGTAAGGATGTTGAATCTATGGTTTTTGAGAAAGTGTGGATAGAAGAGTCTGTGGTAGCCTTGCCGACCTCCTCATAAGATGTGCGTGGTCCTGGCCCACAGAATCACTCTTCTTTTCACAGAATCTATACTAATGAGAGGATTTGTATCTGGTGCTTTGAATGCCTGTGCTAGATACTTTTAATCCTCTATACTCTGTTCACATCAAACTAATGCATTTCTACTGGCTTAAGATGTTGAGCATCAACCAGAAAGGTAACAATACTATTTCCTGTTATATGAGGAAGATTCGGATGCTCCTGGGGATGGAAGCCTGGTTAGTTCACAGAACTATCAAGTTCGATAGAATGTGTAATTCACATTTCATTTAAGAGCATGCCAAGCTCTGAAACCTTCTTTAGTCCTGGAGAGGGCAAGTGGGCAAGATACTAGCTGTGAATCTGAAAGGTGGTTTTATTAGGATGTGTAGTACACAGAACAAGATCATGACAGGGATCTGTGTATTGCAAGAGGATTGATAAGAATGGTGGTTTTCAGGAAGTGTTATGTGACAGTGATGAGCAATTCTTCTGGGTTTCTTACAATGTAATTTGCCTTCACTCATTGATGTTTCCTTCCAAAAAGTGTTGGATTTGAACCCCATTGTAAAAGCATCTTGTAGAAAGATCAGAATGTCCTTTGTTTCAGCTGACTTTGCCCTGATGTGTGTCCCCTGTAACACCAACATGTAAACCTCAAGGTTTACATAGACATCATTTTTGAATTTCCTCTGAGATGGTGGGAAAGTGTTTGTTTATCACCTTCCTAAAATGACTGACTGTATTCATTCTTCTCAGCTTCCTAGCTGCTGGGATAGATTCAAAGATTCATTCATTCAAAGGACAAAAGAGATAATTGTAATCATCTACTCTGACCTCCTGTATAACACAGACCATAGAACTTCCCCAAAATAATTTCTAGAGCATATCTTTAAGAAAAACATTCAATTTTGGTTTAAAAATTGCCAGTGATGGAAAATCCACCATGACCCTTGGTTTCAGAGTAGCAGCCGTGTTAGTCTGTATCCGCAAAAAGAAGAACAGGAGTACTTGTGGCACCTTAGAGACTAACAAATTTATTAGAGCATAAGCTTTCGTGGACTACAGCCCACTTCTTCGGATGTAAATTATTTCACTGTTAAAAATGTGTGCCTTATTTCTGGTCTGAATTTGTCTAGCTTAAGCTTCCAGCCATTGTATCATGTTATACCTCTCCCAGCTAAATTGAAGAACCTATTATCAATATTTGTTCTGTGTTTAGATACTTGCAGACTGTAATCAAGTCACCCCCTTCTCTCTGTTAAGCTAAATAGATTGTGCTCCTTTAGTCTCTCTCTATAAGGCAGGTTTTCTAACCCTTTAATCATTTTCTTGGCTCTTCTCTGAATCCTCTCAAATTTATCAATATCTTTCTTGAATTGTGGCCACCAAAACTAGACACAGTATTTCAGCAGTGGTCATACCAGTGCCAAAGACAGAGGTAAAATAATCTCTCTACACCTAATGGAGATTCTCCTGTGTATGCATCCAAGGATCACATTAGCTCTTTTGGCCACAGCTTCACACTGGGAGATCATGTGCAGCTGATTATCCATCACACATCCCAAGTCTTTTTCAGAGTTACTGCTTCCTAGGGTAGAGTCCACCATCATGTAAACATGGCCTTCATTCTTTGTTCCTAAATGTATGCATTTACATTTAGCCATATTAAAATGCATATTGTTTGCTTGTGCCTAGCTCAGCAAGCAATTCAGATTTCTCTGTATCAGTGACCGGTACTCTTCTTTATTAACTAGTCCCCCAATTTTTATGTCATTTGCAAACTTTACCAGTGATGATTTTCTGTTCTTTTCCAGGTTATTGTTAACAATGATAAATAGTGTCAGGCCAAGAACTGATCCATACAGTACCCCACTAGAAACACACCCTTTCAGTGATTATTCCACATTTACAATTACATTTTGGGACCTATCAGTTAGCCACTTTTTAATCCTTTTAATGTGTGCCATGTCAATTTTATAACTTTCTAGTTTTTTAATCAAAATGTGATGAGGTATCAAGATATGTGCCTTACAGAAATCTATTACATCAACTCTATTACCTTTATCAATTTAACTTGTAATCTCATAAAAATATCAAGTTAGTCTGACAGAATCTATTTTCCATAAGCCCACGTTAATTAGCATTAACAATTACCTTCCTTTAATAAAAAAAATATTTTATCTGGGGTCAATGTCAGGCTGATTGGCTTGTGAGTACCCAGAACATCCCACTTACCCTTTTTAAATATTGGTACAACATTAGCTTTCTTCCGATCTTCTGGAACTTCTCTAGTCTGACCTCTTGTATAACACAGACCATAAAACATCCCCAAGCATTGGATATTGGTTCAGGACTATGTGTGCACTATGTTTTATGTTTGTGTTTGTGTTTTGGGAATTTGAGGGGAGGTTTCAGTTACTAGTAAATCAGTTCTGAGAACTAAGAGTAGTTTAATAAGATGGTGATCTTAATCACTTTGGCCTGTTCCTTTAAAATCTTCTTTAACCCATCCTTGCTATCAGTGTTTGTGGGGAGAAAGGCATAAAGGGGGCTGTTTAGCCCACTTCAGAGATAGAGAGTCCACAGCTTCCAGCTTTTGAGTGTCTCTTCCTCTTTTGGTTTTCCAACTGCAAATAGTTTCTTTAATAGGGTGCCAGCCTGGCCTGTAATACACTCAAAGAATAACTGACCTAGGTTCCATATCCTGGATTCTAAGTGTGTCTTGCTGAGCCAGCAATCTTGAACTTTCCTTTTTGGTGGAGAACCCTAAGGAACAGAGTGAGAGCTTCTGCCTAGGCCATAAAGAATTATATGCACCCCATGTTTCTAAAGAATCATCTGCTGGAAATGGAAGAGGGAACTTGATAGTCCATAGCATGATGCAGGCTATAAGCCATGTCTCCTCCTTGGGTCACATTCCATCCCCCACCCTGAGTCACATGGGGCCCAGATACATTTCCCCTACATGGGGTCTTTTATCTGTAATGATGATAGCTTTTTCTGGACCCGACATCAGGTAACTCTTAAATAATATAAAGAATTAATTCACCAAGAGATACTAGTACTGGATCTGGATCAAGATCTTTATATACTAATTTGCTGCAGTTGCTGGCAGGAAGTGAAGCAATTACTGTGTTGGGTATCCATACATGAGACCAACTAACCCAGGAGCTGAGACAGAAATTTTATTTTAGGAGAGGTGTGCTAATGTTTGGCATATCGGTCACTAATTTCTTCTATCTTCTTCCAAAATAAAGATTGTTTTGAATAACTTCGATACTGGAGCTTTGTGAGGGTTGTCATTGACCCTTCCACTTGCTCATTCAAAGATGAGTTTCTGAAAGCTTTTCGTAATGTCTGCTGAGTTCTGTGTAGCAGGTTGAGAAGGTCATCCATACAAGCGTACACATGTATCTCTTTCACTGGAAGGGAGGATGATATGGCATTTGTGAATACCCATAAAGAAGTTACAGGTTCAAAAATTTATTATTGAAAATGCTTCTTGTAGCAGAAACTAAAGTATCTCTGGCTGACGCTCCTTGATCATATATTCAGTGCATCTTCAAGAGGTTTATTTTCTTATTCATAAGTTTAGGGACGATAAGGCTATAATGGTGGGTATTAGTACTTCCACCTGTAATATTGTCTCCTTATGGATTTGAGGGACCTGAGATCCCAAATGGGCTTTATGCCATGGTTTCTTTTCAAACAAAAGAATCTTGTGTCCTTTCCAAAATATCTGTCTCTCCATGCAACTGGTTCTATTTTTCAATATGTAGGACATGGTTTATTTCACCCACCATCTTCCATTGCTACAAAGGGTTTTGTTGATAGAATTGGTTTATTTTAATTTATTTTGTGAAAGGATACATTTGTCTCTGGGACAATGAGTGAGTCATATTGAATACTTAACATCTCTCCCAGAATGCAGCTTACACTGTTGCACCCCTTACAGATGTGAGCTCTGTCCAGACTTGGGAAACCCAAAATCAAAGTAAGTTTTTGGGGATAGATGATTTTCAAAAGAATCCCAATCTTCGTCTTCTAACTGTCAGGAATGGCAGCAATGTTTAAGTATCTGTTGTTACTCTATTTACAGATATTTATGTTACTAAGCATCTATCTTAAAGAAGATTAAATATTCTAGAAGGTACACATCTTATAAATGTAACTGTTTTGCATACTATTAATAGCGTATCAATGGATAGGGTTCTTTGTTAAAGTTTCCTAACAGTTGTCAGAACTTCTGACACTGCATACAAAATATAGTATGTTTAATTTTTTTAAATGAAACATTTATTTAATTATTCAAATCAAGTTCAGATCTCTTAACAGAAATCTTTTAGCCATTGCAGAGTCCAGGGAACCTAAAGAATGCCAAATTGAGCAAAATGATGCTAAGAACATAGGAGCAATTCTGATACCTTTACTCATTATGCACTAAGTGAAACTCACTCAGTGCAGAGACCTTGCACAAGACCTATGTTCTGCTTAAGACCTGCTTAGGCATTGATTTAAAAAAACCACTTAAGTAAGTGCTTTACTCCATTCCTATTCAGCAAAGCAGATAAGTACCATTGAAGTTAAAGGGACTTAAGCTTAAGCACCTACTTAAAGTTAAGCTGATGAGACCGGACCTTAAACCATTAAAATACAATTACCATAGAATTTATCCAGTTAGTTCACACTTCTTCTGTGACTAATTTGACTTGAATGGAACCGTTGGTGGAGTTGGTACTATTCAGTGTGAATACAGTGATCAAACTCAGGCCATTAAATATCTGTACCA
This sequence comes from Trachemys scripta elegans, assembly GCF_013100865.1. Taxonomy (NCBI): domain Eukaryota; kingdom Metazoa; phylum Chordata; order Testudines; family Emydidae; genus Trachemys; species Trachemys scripta. Next base: position 31,656,799 of record NC_048298.1, on the reverse strand, counting down.
GTCCTAGAATAAAGTTTTGGAAATCTCTGAAATTTGTAAATAATTTTCTTATCACATTTTCAAAGCCGTGCGAGAAAAGAAATCTGGCAGTTAGTTTGATAAATGTCATTGTTTAAAGAGCCATAGGTACTCTGATTTACTGCATACAAGTAATTAATTTTAAATTAGATTAAGACATTCCTTGAATTGTACAACAATGATTGAAGGCTGTGTCTTCTTCTAAAGTTTCTCTTGCATATGTTCATCCTAGTGGGGATTTGGTGTTTGGCCCAAAACCTCAACTAAACCCAGGATATATATGAATAGTAAATCATTTTTGATAATATTTCCTATTCAAATCCTATTCAAATATCAGTACTCAGGTCAGAGTGGCAAATCTAGGAAATAGTTCTGCATAAATCATATGGTATGTTAATTCACTTGCCTGTAGTTTCAGTCTGTTTTAAACAAACTGTAATTAAATTAAAATTCAATAATTTTTAAATAGTTATAAACACTGAATAACATGAGGCATAAAAAAAAGCATTATTCAAAACCAATGCCTAAAGTTACTGATTTAACAAAATATGCCAAGGGAAGGTGTGCATGACTCTTCAAAATGACGTTCTGTTTTGGAAAGTAACCATGTAAAAATGGCACCTTCTTACTCAGCAGATCTGTTCCCTGTGTACAGTCAGCATCATATCAGCTGATGTTAACAAATAAAGAAGAATGTTACAACAACTTTTTACTACTGCAGACCCAATACAACTCTGGGAGAAGTGAACTGGATTTTTTCTGCCTCTCACACCATCAACAGGATTATTAACATAATTCTTCTTGTAGGATCTTCTGTACAACTAACTTCATGGACCTCAAATTATGTGTTTATATACATTGGTGCAATCCTACAGGAAGGCAGAGAGTTGTACTGGTGTAACTGAGGACGTAATTGCTGGAGGTGAGAGGGGAAAAAGTCTTTATACTTGTAATCTGAACAAACATGCTCTGGGAAGAGACAGAATTCATATGGATCATCCATAATGCCAGTTTACAGTATTTTTTCCCCTAGAGTGCATCTTAAAAACCATTTCATATAATATCTCCCAGTGGTGGGGGGAAAATTACAACATTGGTGTGGGTTTCTGTAGAAGAACAAATTATTTGAAAACCTCTTCTGAGCACAAGAAACCCCATTGTTCTGATCTTATTACAATGACTACTTTAATCTTGGTTAAACCCCAAAGGAGCTGTGCTACCACAGATTGCCCCTGGTTGCAGCTGCCCTTCAACCCAGGTACAGCTGAGGGAGCAGAAGAGATAATACTCCCCCAGTTAGTATTATCTTTTCTAAATAATTTCCTCTGGGCTAGAGAAAGGATGTGTGGACAACTTGCATCAGTCTGGCCCTGCTCCTGTCCCTGTCCTGCCCAATCCTCTTCCTGACTCACCCGGTCTCCCCCCACATCTTCCAGCACAGAGCACAGACCATGTGGGGTGGAAGAGCATGAACACTGCTGCAGAGGTGGAAGAGCTAGGGAGACCAGACGTTCCGATTTTATCGGGACTGTCCCGCTATTTCCTTGTTTGTCCCACGTCCCGACCAATGTTAGGTCGGGACACTGGACAAACAAGCAAATACTCCGGAGCCCGGAAGTGCTCGCGCCCCCCCCGCCCCGCCTCCGCCTCCTCCTTCCCCCATTGGTTCCCTCCCCGAATCCCCGCTTCTTCCCTGGGCTCGCCATTCCTCCTCCCTCCGGTGCTTGTGGAGGGAGGCCTGGGAGACGCAGGGGCCAGGGTGAGTGAGAGTCCGGCCTGGCCGCGAGCGCAGGCAGGACTCAGTTGGGTGGTAGGGAGAGGAGGGGGGCGGCCCGCGGGGCCAGGTGGCGGCTGTTCTCCCCCCCGGGCAGCGGGTCTCAGGAGCAGCCGCTGCTGCAGCTCCCACTGCCGCGGCGGGAGGAAGCGGCCGATGGCCAAGCTTGTCAGCTGCGGCTCTGGTGCCCCTGAACCCCCCGAGCCCGGGCCTGTTGCGGGGACCCAGCAGCGCGCATGCTGTGCCCAGCCCCTGGCCAGTCGTGTCTGAGCTACTGCCCAGCTGGTGCAATCCCGTGGCGGCCCCGGGGCGGAGGCATCGGCAGCACAGCCCCGTTCGTTCCCCTGCGGGACCTGAGTGGGACGGGGGGGCTGGGGTCTGCTGCCCCCACTCCGGCTCCGCCGCGGGATAGCACCAGCTGGGCAGCAGCCTAGACGCGACTGGCCAGGGGCTCGGCGCGTGCGAGCTGCTGGGTCCCCGCAGCAGGCCCGGGTTCGGCCCCGGGCGCCAGAGCCGCAGCCGCCGAGCTTGGCCATCGGCCACTTCCTTGCCCCGTGGCAGTGGGAGCTGCAGCAGCAACTGCTCCTGAGTCCCGCTGCCCGGGGCGGGGAGAACAGCCGCCGCCTGGCCTCGCGGGCTGCCCCCCTACTCTCCTTCCAGGTACCGCCCGACTGAGTCCTGCCTGCGCTCGGGGCCAGGCCGGATTCTCACTCACCTCGGCTCCACGCTTCCCCTGTGTCTCCCGGGCCTCCCTCCAGCACTTGTGGAGGAAGGGTTTTTTTTTTTTTCCCCTGCCCCCTCCCGCCATGCTCCCCCCCCCGTGTCCTGATATTTGACTTGGGTGATCTGGTCACCCTAGGAAGAGCCCACCTTCCACAAGGAACAGAGGAGGACTGTGCACAGAAGGTTCCTTCTATCCATGGTGTGAGAGAGCAGAGGGAGGGAGAATGCTGCCTGCAGGAGACTTGAAGCCTGGAGCAGGCTTGCTAAATGAGCTGACCAGAGACACGTGGCACTGGGAGGGAACCTGAAGCAGCTGGTTCCTTAGAAGAGAGCTGAAGCAGTTCTTGGGGGAGGGCTGACTCTTGGAAGTCTGCAAGGGAGTCAGCTCTGAGCAGGGCAGCTGTGAGTTGAACCTCAGAGCAGGTCATTCCTAAGAACACATAAAATGACTGTGAAGAAGTCTTTTTGTTCACCCAGGTTCTGAGGCAAAAGTCATGCTTTGGGACAGATTTTCAGGACTTTGTGTTTTACTTTTGAGTTTATTTGTCTGAATAATTCCAGACCCCAACAAAGGTGGGAACTGAATAAGGAAAGTTGTGTAAAAGGGCTGGAAGAGAGAGAATAAAGAGCAAGGCAGTGCAGAGGCACCTCTGGCCACAAGAGGGGTACCTGGGTGGTGGCCAAGCTCGTTCACATGTGGAAATTTATTTCCATTGTGTTTCCAACATATTAAAATTGCAGTAAAATTCCCTGGAGAAGTGTGATGCTACCATAGCACTGTGTTAAGGCATATAACCATGCACTATTAAAAACTGGCAATCATGTTTTTCAGAAGTACTTTTAAGAATAAACAGATGGTATTATCCCAGTGTTAGAGTGTTTTATTAGAAACAACCCAAGTGTTTCAGCATATTCATTTTTTAGAAAATTTAATTGTATTTAACAATCAAAGGTGTTGCCAGCTCTGTAACTCAAGAAATAATAATTCTTAGCTATTCTTATTAATGCTCAGTATTAGTGCTCAGATCAGGGCCCCAGTGTGGTAGGCACTATACCAAAGCATAGTAAGAGTCCCTGCCGTGAGTTTATAGCCTAAATAAAGGAATCGACTAAAGAATGGAAGAAAATATATCTCCATTTTACAGACGAAAGTGTGGCACAGAAAGATCAAGTATAAACTTTCTGAAAATGCCAGTGTGACTTAGGATCCTAAGTCCTATTTATACAAATCATTTAGGATTTTAAGAGCCTAAATCTTGTTGATTTTCAATGAAAGTTAGGGTCCTAAGTGACTTTTGGAAATGAGATTCCAGCCTTGTCCACACCTAATAATTAGATTGACCTAGCTACATTATTCAGGGCTGTGAAAAATCTTGTGCCCTATGAGATATAATTAGGTTGTCTAACCCTCACTGTAGATGCAGCGAGGTTGACAGAAGAATTTTTCTCTCGGATCACCTCTTGGATAAGTGGACTAACTACATAGACAGAAAAAACCCTTCTCTCAATGTAGGAACCATCTACCCAATGTGCTACAGCAGCAGTGCTGTAGCTGTGCCGCCTAGTACAGACATACCCTTAGGCTCCTAAGTAACTTAGGTGTTTTTGAAAACTTTACCCCATGTGATCTGCCAAAGGTCACACAGGAAGTCAGTGGCAGAGGCAGGAATTGCACCCGGATCTCTTCAGTCACAGTCCAGTGCCTTAATTACAAGACTACCTCCTCCCTGTTAGCCGTTTACATGCTCAAATCACTTTACACATATTAATCCATTGATCTCTCTGTGCAGTAGGTAGTAGGGTTGCCAGGTGTCCAGTTTTCGACTGCAATGCCCAGTCAAAAAGGGACGCTGGCAGTTCCAGTCAGCACCACTGACTGGGCTGTAAAGATCTGGTCGGTGGTGCAGCAGGGCAAGGCCGGCTCCCTGCCTGCCATGGCTCTACATGGCTCTTGGAAGCAGTGGCATGTCCCCCCTCCAGTTCCTATGCGTAGGGACAGCCAGGGGGCTTTGCGCGCTGCCCCTGCCATAAGTACCATCTCTGCAGCTCCCATTGGCTGGGAACCACGAACAATGGGAGCTGCGGGGGCGGCTTGCAGATGGAACAGCGTGCGGAGGCACAGGGGGACATACCGCTGCTTCCGGGAGCTGCTTGAGGTAAGTACCGCCCAGAGCCTGCACCCCGACCCCCTCCCATACCCCAACCTCCTGCCCCAGCCCTAATCCCCCTCCCACCCTCCAAACCCCTCAGTCCCAGCCTGGAGTATCCTCCTGTACCCCAAACCCCTTATCCCAAGCCCCACCCCACCCATGCCCCAACTCCCTGCCTCAGCCGTGATCCCCCTCCTGCCCTTCGAACCGCTCGGTCCCAACCCAGAGCACCCTCCTACATCCCAAACCCCTCATCCGCGTTCCCACACCAGATCCTGCACCCCCAGTCAGAGCCCACACCCTCCCCCGCAACCCAACCCCCTGCCCCAGCCTGGTGAAAATGAGCGAGTAAGTGAGGATGGGGAGAGTGAGCAACGGGGGGGGGGGGGGGGGGATGGAGTGAGTGGGAGCGGGGCCTCGGAGGATCACTTACCTCCGAGGCCCTGCTCCCAAGGCAAGGGGTGGGGCAAGGGTGTTCAGTTTTGAGCAAGTAGAAAGTTAACAACCCCAGTAGGTAGGTATAATTCTTTTCCTTGTCTGTAATAAACTGAGTCAGAGAAGTAATATGACTAGGCCTAATGGCAAATCAGTGGTGGAGACAGATTCAAAACACAGACCTGCCTGACCATAAGCCTTGTTCAATCCTGTCTTTGTACTGAGCAAACTGAAATATTCTGTTTATACACCAAACAGTACAGGCTGGGTAATAGCTTTCCTACCATATCACTCCATGTCCCAGCCTTGGCCTTCCATCTTTTGCCTCCATTTACCTATATGTAAAATCGAGATAATACTTAGAGCTGGTTGAATTTGTTTTGGAGACAAATGGCTTTTCAACTAGAACAAAAATTGAAATCAGTGTGACTACACACATGCTTGTTTATTTTATATAAAATTAAGTATGTGTATAACTGCTATTTCAGGACTCAAATAACCGGTCAGTCATTTACTTTAGGGATAATAGAGAAAACATAATCAATTATTGCTTTTTTTTCCTCATTAAATTTTCCACTGTCAAAAGACTGGAAGAAAAGGCATATTTATAGCCCAAGAAAGGTATGAGTGGTAAGAACGGTTGAATGTTTTGATGTTACATTTCTCTCTTTTGTTGCTATTGTTTGTTGTAGGTTATTTAAAACTACAGCTTATTATTGCAAATTAAATGTTTGAGTTACAGCATTGAAAAATACAGCATTAATCTAGGAACAGCACTTATTTCGGCAACAAGGATGTTTTCTGTGTTCTCTGTTTGGCTTTTCATACCTTTTTACAAACCTGTTTACAATAAAGGGCTACTTGAACATTTAAATGCTTACTGGAAAAAAAAATATTGTTTTCATATAGGGCAACTGCGCCCCTTATAATTTCTGCTCAAAAATCATTATGTTCTTCCACATCCATTGTTCTTTTCATTGTTTCAAAACATTGGGACAGACATTACCCCTTTTCTAATTTGTCATATTTGGAAAGTATGATTTGTCTTGTTACACTAATATGTATGTGACACAAGATGGTACTTTTACAGATTCCAGTATAGTTTGGAGCCAAAATACAGTATACCTTGTTTTATAGCAAGGTAGCAATATGCAAAATAGACTTGTACTAATAGTGCACTATAGCCTACCATTCAAGTTAGATTATATAATATTATTATTATTTTTCTGACTTAGATTACATTTCTCAGATAATCTTTCATCCAAATTATAGCATCTGTGTTATTTAGCAGTAGAGGAAGGAAAAGGTTTCTTATGATGTGGAAAGATATGTCCTCATTCTTTATTCCCTTGCACCTGTGTTGTGATTTATACCTATGCAAGGTGGGTGTGAAATGCTACCAGTTGAGAATGGTAGTGTTTTGTACCTAGCTTTTCACTGGTGTAAAATATTTGAGTGAAAGTCAGGAGACAATCTAACCCATAGAATTCTGCAAATATGGTTAAAATGGAGATGGCTATTTTACTTAAGAGGTTTTTTTTTTTTTTTTTTTTTTACATTTAAGGCCCAATCCTGAAAGTTGCTTAGTGCCATCAGTGCACATTGAATTCACTAGGGTTATTCGTGAGAGCAAAATGTCAAAGTCACCCCTCTGCAGAGGCCAGCTTAATGCTATCTATTTGGTAAGTCCCACTTAGGGCGTCACTTTTACATTCTTACATACTGTAGGATTTAAACTGTATAGACCTTGGGTCTCTGTGTGGGGGTGAATTTCACTCATGTGTAATATTGGCAAGAGTAGGCTCTTAGGGATCAAATTTGCAAGCTTTGACTACCAGACACAATGTCTTCATGGAGACTACTGTCAGGATTAAGCATGGGGGTGAGGGATGGGGGGCTATATCCACAAAGGGACTTAGGTCTAAATTTCAGTCGCATAGCCAGACAATGGAATCCACAGTCCTGAATTTGGTGCCCAGGCTCCCTATACTATGCCTGGAGAGAGATACGTGCCAAAGAATGGGATCCACAAAAGCTAGCAAGCTGAGTCGGAAGCCATCTAAGCTAACCGATAACAGATACTGAAGAATGGGACGTATCCTAAGGCCTGCCTCTCTCTCACAGAGTTCTGCACCTAAGTCTGGGCTGAAGGAGAAATCCACATCCAGATATGGGTTTCACATCTATGAACCTTCTCCTGGAGTTAGACACCTAGACCTTTTTTGCAGGGAAGGTAGTGATGTATGTCTAACTCTGCACAAAACAGCTGGGCTGGAGAAGGAGGAACAGCAGCAGCAGTAGCCCCCTTGTGACCCACAATCTAGTGGTTAGGATACCCCTCTGGCTTATGGAAGGCTGGTTCAATTTCCTCTTTTGCCTGATTTACAAAGGGGATTTGATTGGGACTTTTCCACCTCTCAGGTAAATGCCCTTACCACTGTATAGAGTCATTCATATGTTCTCTGGCCCAATGCATATTTCATTATTTCTACACACTCTTCTCTAGTCTAGTGGTTAATACACACACTTGAGAGATGGGAGACCCATGTTCAAATCCGTCCTCTACATCAGGTGGCGGGGAGAACTGAAGCAGTGTACCTCACAGCCTGTATGTAGACTCTAATTTCTGGGCTAAAGATTATAAGGAAGGCTGCTGCCGCCTCCTCCTCCATGTGGCTGTTTTGTGTGGAGTTAAGTATGTGTCTACCAAATTAGGCCCTGTAGGCAACACAGGCAGGGCAACACCTGGTTTGACTGTCCTGCGAGGGTTAGGCATGAGTCAAGCCCTGGGCGGAGTCAGGATTGAAGCAGCTGTGCATGTTCCCATCCACTGAAACACAGGCACCGACAGGACTTTTATGACAACAATTTAGGCACTGAGGATGTTTAAGTGCTTGCAGGGCGAGGCAGCAATTGAATGGGGGTTTTGAGGATCTCTGTGGCATAAATGTTTGACTTAGGGGGTCTAAAGTGATGTTACACACTTAAATCCATTTGTAGATTTGGCTTGAGGCCTGGTGGCAAGTGTTTGTAGGTTGATTAGGTCCTAAACCTACTATGAAATCCTAACAGTTGGCTGCCTGTTGCATTTCGGAGCTCACTGCCGGATCGGGCTCTTGTTGTACGTTGACATTACTGAAATTCTGTTAGATTATGTACATGTATTATGGTATCTCGAGGACCTGTAATTAAATCAGTGCTGGACAAAACTGATTTGAAAATATAATGCTATAAATAAAAATTACTTTAATGCTGCCCTAATTACTTTGCAACTGGAATTGTATCAAAATAGTGCACTACTCTTCACTAAGTTACATTTCTTTCCAAGATGGAATTTCCTGCTGTGGGCAGAAGTGTTTATTCATACTCTGTTTAATTCCATAGTAATTGCAACAAATTAATTTTAATTTGAAAGAGCAAGAAGAAAAAAATATCCAAAGCTACACTCTGTGGAACACAGAAATCTGAAATTAGAGGGAAACAGGTGGATTAAAAATCACAAACTACAGAAAAGGAAGCCAAAACAAATTTCCTTACCTATACTATTAATAGCACTTGAGATGTTTACAATTAAATGAATGTTTCAAATCTGATTTCCTTTTCTCTATTTCTGCTATTTATTTAATTTTTCATGTCTTCAGCTTGGACAGTAGAAATAAGGGAAGAGTGTAAAATACTTTCAATGATGCAAGTATTCCCAGGATTTGCAGATATCCAGACAGTACCGAAAGGTTCTGTCCATCTCCACATACAGTGACTGTTTATTCTGGAAACAGCTTAGAAGATAGTAATCAAACTGAGGCCTGGGTTACACTAGCGGGAGGGAGCGGTTCGAACCAAGATAAGCAACTTCAGCTACACTATTCACGTAGCTGAAGTTGAAATATCTTAGTTCGACTTACCCGGCCATCCTCACAGCGGTGAGTTGACCTCTGCAGCTCCCCCGTCGACTCTGCTTACTCTTCTTGCCGAGGTGCAGTACAGGCGTCGATTTGGGGATCAATTTATCATGTCTAGATGAAGCCATGGAATATGTGTTGAGCTCTAGTGCCTGTCTTTCCCTCCTCCCTCCCTCCCAATTCTATCCTTTGAACTCTTCTTAAGAAAAGGTACAAAAGATGAATTATGGCACAGAGAATTATTGGATTTCAACTAGAGTAAAGTACAGTTTTAACACAGTTGATACTGAAGTCTATGAGCCAAAAAAAGCAGTTATGTAACTGACAACAATCAATGAGAACAATGACATGAAGGCAGGGTCAGTGTGCAGTCTACAGGAAAGTAGAACTGAAGTGCCATACATCTTCATTTAGAAGCTGTGCCTTCTATTAAATTTAATTATTTTTGCCGGCAACTTGCAGGTGAAGGGGACTTAATCCCACTGAAGTAAATGAGGTCCCACCAGATATACATCAGTGTAAGCAACTGGGCTAACATGAGAATGGCTACAGAGTAGGGTTGACGTATATTTAAAATGTACATAGTGAAAGTGCAGAGATGTCTTAGGTACTCTTGCAAAGGCTTCTGTACTTGCGGAATACTGGTTGGAGTTAGTCTGTTGCCACTGAACCACTAAATAGAAATCTATAAAGTGTGTAAAAGCTGCTGCTAGAAAGGAAACACTTTTCACAATATGTTCTTAGGGCCAACCAGATTGCTTTTTTGCAAAAGTGAAATGTGTGTGTTACAACAGAAGGCAAAAGGAGATGAGAAGTAGAGGTCAAAGGGCATTAAACTCCACTGTCTGACATGTTTTCGTGTCTGCATTTTTAACATTTGATGAGCACTTTCAGCAGTAAGGGCACAGAGAGTCCGGTAGCTAAGATAGTCCTCTCAGAAGGTGTGAATTACTATAAATGAAATTGCTTTCAGACACTGAAAATGTCATGTCTCTAAAGTGTTCTCTTTGTCACTTTGGAGCGTCACTATAAAATGTATGACAAAGAATTTCTGACTTGCCAGTGGGTTTTTTTCATGGGAGTCAAAAGAAAGCAGAACAGTGGGGCCCTTTGGCCAAGATTTTCAAAAGTGACTCGTGACTTTGGGTACCTCAGTTTTTGGCTTCTTGACCTGAGACATATGGAAGAGTGCTGATTTCCAGAAAGTGCTTAGCAACTGCCCTCTGAAAATTAGACCCTTTTAAGGTGTCCCCATTTAGGTACCTCAAAACTGAGGCACCTAATATCATCTTTGAAAACCTTGGCCCTTATGTATCAGCTTCATGACAGCAAATGGAAAAAAAAATGACAGAAAAACAAGGGGTAGGGAAAAAGCAGAGCATTTAGCCCTTCTCTAAGCAACAGCAAGGCTCCCCATAATCGCTTTTTACATTTATAAGTGGAAGAGTGAAAAAAAGATGAAGCTGCTGCCATTATAGCAAAGGAGGATCATCTGACAGAGGCAGATGCAGCAACAACAGTTATGGCTGCAACAAGGTCTTTAATGAGCATGGGATTGTCTCCTTATTTCCTACTAACCAGATCCAGAAGGTTGCCATATTCTTCCATCTTACTTCATCTTACTTTTTTTAACAAGTGCTTGATCTGTGGTATCATTCTGGAGTGTCTCCACTGCTGCCTGTCTCCATTCAGTTTGTGCCTGCCCCATCCCTTTTCTTTGTGACTTCAGCTGTTGTTCAAGTCACTATAGCTTTTCTTCTACAAAAGAAATTTGACTGCATGATATATGTATGTGGGACCCTTTTGGTTTTCCTGCAAATGCTGGACAATTGCACATTCCATACAACTGACTGTTTTATATTCTCCAGTGGAAATAAAATTTTAGTTTAAATTTCCCCTGATAGTTGGAACCTGTTAGCATCAAGCCATTCTGTACGACGAGATCTTGGCAGACCAATAAAGTGCCCGAGCCACTACTGTTCATTGCTAAAAGTAGCCAAGCCAGCAGGCTGTAAGCGGGCCTATGAAGCAGCCATAGCATGACCGAGTCAGGAGGGGAGGGAGTTTGGGTGACCACAGGAAGGACAGCTTGACCCTGTGTCCTTCCTGACGAGATCTCTGTTGAAATTGCTGATGTTGGCATTTTAGGAAAACAGGAAGCTTGTCTATATGTGTCCTCAGGAATGTGTCTGTCAGGGCCTCAAGGCATGCAAACTCTTAAAAAACACTTCTGGCTAATTGGTGATCAGAAGGAAACCTCTTGCTTAACCTCTGAAATTGTTTGCTTAAAAAGTTGTTTTTGTTTTTGTTTTTTGTTTTTGTTTTTTGAGTGATGTGTTATTGTAATACTAATGAATAAATAAGGGAAGAAAGTTTGGGGTAGTTGGACTCATCAGGGACTCTCCCTCTGGACACATCTTGTGGTCCCCACAGGCAGACGGAAGATTGGCCGTCAGAACACTGCTGCTGTGCCACTTGTGAGCCACAACAAACTTTACTAATTATTGACGGTTGGGGGTATTTTACTAACCCGTGAGGAATGTGTGTACATGGTTGAGACTAAGTAAAGCATAACTTTAAGTGAAAGCACTTTTGTGTTGTCCTGTTTGTGCCAGCCATCTATCGATCAGACAGCCGAGTCTCCACTGATTTATTTCCTGACACCACCTCACAAAGAGTAAAGTTACCAAGAACTTCAGTGTTACCAAGAACAATTCTGCCATTTTCCCCTATTCTCTCTAGGTTCTTATACTACACTCATCACTGTAGTATATAGGCATCTTCTAGTAGTTCATTAAGCAACATGACTACACATCTGGCACATGTTGGTTGTTCTCACATACTCTTCTCAGGGGGAGAAGCATGTGCAGTGGAGTGTCTTGATTTGGTAGGGTTTTTTATATAAATATACCCGTTGCTTTGTGTTCATGTTAGACAGGACAGGGTCAAAGAAAGTGTTGAGGTTTCTGATAATCCTTTGCTCCTGGGCAAGGTCAATCTACAGTCCTGGGCCACATCCTGAGAAAGTTCTGTCTCCTGCATAGATGAACTTCACCTGTATTGTTGAGAGTTCCATTGTACCAGAGGAGCAGAGCTGTCGACCCCATCTTCATCCTGAAGTTTAGGCAGTCTTTTAAATATCCTGAAACAGGCCATGTAGCATTTTGAAGATAAGGACCAAAATCTTGAACATTCAAAATTCTGTGGGAAGCCAGTGTAGAGAGAGTGGAGGACAGTTTAATGTGCTTGTGGTAGCCTGTGTTGCTGAGGAGATATGTTCTTTACAGATCTGTTCTAATCATTGCTAAGTTAGGTCATCGTCTTCTTTCTTTGTCTTCACTTTGAGACTGCTCCAAAGCCCGCTAATTTCAATGGAAGTCTTTTCACTAAATCAGGCCCTCAGTCTGACAGATTGTTGTATAACATGTTGTCCAATATTATTAGTGCTTCACTATTTCCAATGTTAGATATTATCAAATAGTGTTCCCAGAAATACTCCTTCCAGAAATTCATGTGATATTTCAGCTTTGAAAATGCTAATTTCTTATCACCAAGTCATTCCAAAGAAACAGTTAACAGGCAGTAGAAGGCAGTTAAGTGGGTAAAAGTGAGGATCCAATACTGTACAGATGTAGATGTGATTATTTTCACATCTTCCTATTGATGTTTTTCAACATTTAGGTTAAAATTCCACATTAATTAAACTAATGTATTATGATATTACTTAGCAATACAAATCACCCCATGCTTTTGTACCAATAACATGTTACAATTTGTAATACTCTTCTTTCTTTGTTTATTATTATATCCAACCAAAAGATATTTTCTGCTGAAAAAAAGGGGTATGTGAAAGGCCAAACAACCCAATGTTTTAGGGCTGTTACAGCCCTTCAGAAAGCTGGTGTACTTTTCTATTAGTCATGTCCTAAAAAATTGTTCCATCATTTCTAGACATATATCACTCAGATGTTAGAATGTGCAAGGAAGCTGAAGCTTTATTTCTCTATTGCTTAGGGCAGTACATTATTAAATAGGGATGAGTGAATAATTTCATAATGAATAATTTACTTGATTTTTGCATCTTTTTCTCTATCGGACAAAGGCTTACACAAGTCTTATCTACCCCTGAAGTCCACATAAGTAGTGGTGGATAGGCCTAGTCTGAGTCCTTTGAGTAATGTTAATTTTATCTGATGAGAATTATGGTTAAATAGATTGCAATTTTCTGATATTAATTCATTATTCAAATTTATTCTCCAGAAAATAACTCTTGGTGTGTAGATTGTTTGTTTGTTTATGACGAGTTTGTTGTGACCCAAATTCAAAATCTGAGTTGTGTTGGTTAGTTTTATTTGGACTGTAGGTCAGCATAGTAAGTTCCTGTTACCTGTTTGGGTGGATGTAACTCTTAGAGTCATGTTTTCATTGCCACTGTTTCCATTTGCAGTTTGCTTTCCATGAGCATGCCTTTCCAGGTTACTTGTAGACAGTGAGTTAAAAGGGGATGGGGGGGATCAAGGTACAGGTACTTCAATAGAAGTAAATCTGTTTTAAAAACTGGGATGAAATATTTGTGGGAAATTGTTTGAAGTATTTCCCAGCTATATTACTATTATTTATTAGTGATAGTTTATTCCTATACAGCACTGTTTATCAAGAGGAACATGAAGAGCTATATAACTATTAATTGGTTCTCATGATACCCAACATTTACTGTACTGTTCCAGTTAGGCAAACTGAGGCACAAAAATTAGCGAATAATAAGTCAGATACAAAGCAAGGAGTAAGTTTAGAGACCTGAGTCACAGTCCCCTACTCCATCTAGTAAACCATCCTCTCTCATTATTAGATATCCCCTCCCCAATCAATGTGCAAGTACATAGATTCCATTAACATTGCTGCTGTAGGTAACTGTAGCAACAAGGACATGAGGACAAAGCATTTATTTTAAGTTGTTACTGAATAGGGGTCTGAATGATACAAACACAACAATATGAGGTTATTAGGGGTTTATTTAAGAAATCAGCTTAGCAGTTCAAAGGAAAATTCAGATTTTCTGTCAATGAAAAAAATGCTACTGCAGAATTTGTGCTCACTGAGTTTTCGACCTGACCTCTTGCCTGAGAAAGAGTGCACTTCTGAAGAGTGCAAAAAATTTCAGATACATTTAGCTCTGCTGCAAGATCAAACCACAAGGATCATTCTTACCAGATCAATATTGAGCTGGACTTCTGTTCTGTTGTCTACACTGTGGTATTTTATTTTCTTACAAGATCTGTGTAATTCTCAAAGGCTGTCACTGTGCATTACTTTTTCATGCTGATCAAAAGTATAGACTGTACAGCATTTAGGGCACAAAAAAAGATAAGGTCATATTACAAATGACTTCCACTTTAAGCAACCCAAGACAATATTTATTAAGCCACAGAGAAAGCTTTGTTAAAGTAATATTAAGGGTATGACCTCAAACCACAAGAGTCAAGAGATTCAGAGTTAAGGCTAAGAAAACATTCTTTCACCCCATCCTTAACACAGGTAGGTAAGGCAGCACAGACAGCATGGTATATAAGATCATCTGTAGTTTAAAAACTTCTCTGTCTCTAGGCACAAAAGCCAGGTTACAGCACTCAGGAATGTTAGTCTTCATTATTAGTGTCCTTGCTTTTGCATATTTAAATTAAAACTTTTATGTTTTAAATTTTAAAATTCAAATTTAAAATTTCCTTTTTTACACAGAAATAAACAAAATGCTTCCATAATTACTCTGAGTGGTGTCTTCAGGACAGATCTAAGATGACTGTTGCAAGCTGAAGGAGTAGTCTACATGTTTGAAGCTTCTTGTAAGAGGCTTGTGGGGATAATCCCCCTTAATAAAAGAAACAGGGAGACTTAGGCACCATAATATACTTAAATGCAGAGGCCACCATGTTATTTAACAACTATTACATGACTGGAGTAACAACGCCGCACTACCTGGTGGGGTTGTTGTTTGATGTACTATAAATGTGGGGGTGGATGTGAAGGCTATGTCCCGTGTACATTCTCAGGCCTGCCAGAATCTCAACCCTCTCCCCTACTCCACACTGGAGGTAGGAGAGATGAGATATAGGGAACCACAAGCTATGCAGACATAAAGGCATAACTCCTCACAATGCCATATGAGTGTCCAGGACCAATGCCCAAGTAGTGCAGTGGGCAAAATCCCATCAACCCCCCAAACTTATTACCGTAGCCCTCAGCATCATAGGAGATCTAGCATTAAGGTGGGAGGTGTGAGTGTGGCTGAAACAGCTTCTGTTCATGCCAACAAGTAAACTGCACACACCCCTCCTTCACCACCACTGTTTCATGGGAGTCAATTATCAAGCCTCTTCCTCTCCTAGCCAAGGGACAGTGGCACCTGGTAAGACAAGACCCAGAGCCTAGAACCAGATACAGCATGAGGAAGGGGAAATAAATGAGGCTGAGGAATGAAGCAAAAGGCCTCATTCACCAGAGATGAAAGGATGGGGAAGGAAATGACCCGTGGAATGCAGCCTTAACTGCTCGCAGCTGAGCAAACCCTTTCCTCCCACCTTGCCCCTTGGAGGGTGTCCTCACTGCTCTCAGCTCCAGCAAAGCCTCAGCCAAAATAACCATACCCATATTGTGGGACCAGGTTGGGCTACAGGCAAATTCAACTCTTAGAAGAAGTTATCAGGGTGGTTGTCTTGCAAGGTGGAACATGCTGTTAAATGCAAAGTTAACTTGAGTTTCAAGGGTAAGTGGCTAGGAGAAGATTGCACTTGTGGAACAACTGAACAGCTGGGATGGGGTTACCTTGCTAAACGGAATGCATATAACTCCACCATGACTTCTCCTTTTTAAAAATATTTTGCACGATGACTGAGTTATAAGAGGAAAAATAATTGCCTACAATCACAAAACTATTTGTAGCCTGTAGCTTAAAAATGGCTGAACTGATGTAAACCATATTATAATAGGTTATAAACCTCTCAAAAACGAGGTAATGTAGCTGTTGAGGCCCAAGCAAGTGGTTTTGCTGTAATAAGTTAAGATGCCTACTGCACATCATTGAAATTTGCCGAGACTTATGGTAGGCAAAATGAAATGTAAATAGAAAGCTTTAGGAACTGGGAAATATTATATTTAACTATGCTAAATTATAAACCAATGGAGTAGTTTAGCTTTATTGGCTTGAAAATGATGACTTGATAGATTAGTAGAAAAGACAAACCAAAGTAGCCATTAAAAAAAAAATCTGTGTTTATGCAATAGTGCAATACTGGGTAACAGCAAAGTCAATAGTTTTGCAGAGTTCTTTCTTACTATGTTTGTAGACAAAAGACAATGTCATTTGGTTGGTACCTAGGGCCATTGGTATGGGAAAGCTATCCAGAAGTGAAACAGCTGGTACTCTTTAACAAAATGGCTATGAAGTCAAGCTTATTTTTGAGAAACAGGCTATGGCTAGCTGCACAGAAGAAAAATAAATAAGCATAGGGCCCACTCCCACAAATACTTGAACTCATGAGTAACTTTAAGTTCACACATTCTCCCATTGAACTCACTGAGATTACTTGCAAGCGTAAAGTTACTTATATACATAAGTGTTTGGAGGAGCTCAACCTCACAGTCAGTACTTCTCTGGGTCCTCAATGTGTCCCAAAACAACTAGGAAAGTACATATGGAGTTTCCCTGGTAGTGACTCCATAACTAGGGTTGCAGTACAAAGTGGGGTTAAAATCCCTTTCTCTAAGGCCTGGTCTACACTACGAGTTTAGGTTGAATTTAGCAGCATTAAATTGAATTAAGCCTCGACATGTCCACACAACGAAGCCCTTTTTTTCGACTTAAAGGGCCCTTTAAACCGATTTCTTTACTCCACCTCCGACGAGGAGATTAGCACTGAAATCGGCCTTTCTGGGTTGGATTTGGGGTAGTGTGGATGGAATTCGACGGTATTGGCCTCCGGGAGCTATCCCAGAGTGCTTCATTGTGACCGCTCTGGACAGCACTCTCAACTCAGATGCACTGACCAGGTAGACAGGAAAGCCCCACGAACTTTTGAATTTCATTTCCTGTTTGCCCAGTGTGGAGAGCACAGGTGAGCACGCAGAGCTCATCAGCACAGGTAACCATGATGGAGTCCCAGGATCGCAAAAGAGCTCCAGCATGGACCGAACAGGGGGTTTGGGATCTGCTCGCCATATGGGGAGACGAATCAGTGCTAGCTGAACTCCGTAGCAGTAAACTAAATGCCAGAACATTAGAAAGTCTCAAAGGGCATGAAGGACAGAGGCCATAACAGGGACGCACACCAGTGCCACGTGAAAATTAAGCAGCTAAGGCAAGCCTACCACAAAGCCAGAGAGGCAAACGGAAGGTCCAGGGCACAGCCGCAAACATGCCGCTTCTATGTGGAGCTGCATGCCATGCTAGGGGGTGCAGCCACCACTACCCCAACCCTGTGCTTTGACTCCATCAATGGAGAATCACGCAACACGGAAGTGTGTTTGGGTGACGAGGAAGATGATGATGATAGCTCACAGCAAGGAAGCGGAGAAACCGGTTTCCCCAACTGCCAGGATATGTTTATCACCCTGGACCTGGAACCAGTAACCCCTGAACTCACCCAAGGCATACTCCCAGACCCTGAGGGCACACAAGGGACCTCTGGTGAGTGTACCTTTGTAAATATTACACATGGTTTAAAAGCAAGCATGTTTAATGATTAATGATTAATTTGCCCTGGCAATTGTGGCCAGTACAGCTACTGGAAAAGTCTGTTAATGTATATGGGGATGGAGCAGAAATCCTCCAGGGACATCTCCAGAAAGCTCTCCTGGATGTACTCCCAAAGCCTTTGCAAAAGGTTTCTGGGGAGGGCTGCCTTATCCCGTCCGCCATGGTAGGACACTTTACCACGCCAGGCCAGTAGCACGTAGTCTGGAATCATTGCATAACAAAGCATGGCAGCGTATGGTCCTGGTGTTTGCTGGCATGCAGACAACATCCATTCCTTATCTCTCTTTGATATCACTCTCCTGAGGATAACATTCACGGTCACCTGGTTGAAGTGGGGTGATTTTATTACAGCATGATACATTCAGAGGTGCCAGTTCCTGCTCAGCTGAACAGAAATATTCCCTGCTGTTAGCCACGCGGTGCGGGGGGGGGAGGGGTGAAGTGATCATCCCAGAGAATTGGGTGTGTGGGGGGGAGAGGGGTTAGTTGGGTTTGTGCAGCCCCTCCTTTTACATTGCAAACCCATTTTAAATGGCCAACCCAACGGGTGCTTGGTATGGGAAATGAGGGTGCTGCTGTTTGAAACCATTCCCACATGTTATGAAGGTTAAAAAAGCCCAAAGCCAAAAGACTGTGGCTTACCATGGTTGCCTGCAAGCCAAATTCTGTTGCCTGGCACTACATGAGTGATCTCTCACACCAAACCGTCAGGACCTCAATATAAGAGGAAAAATGCGACCTTGTAACGAAAGCACATGTTCTGTGTAATGTAAACAGCAAAATTTAACATGAAAGAGTGTACCCATTGTTCTCTAAAATGTGTCTTTTTAACCACCTCTCCCTTTTCCTCCACCAGCTGCAAATGTTTCTCCTTCGCAGAGGCTAGTGAAGATTAGAAGGAGAAAACGGCGGACTCGGGATGATATGTTCTCGGAGCTCCAGATGTCCTCCCACGCTGACAGAGCACAGCAGAATGCGTGGAGGCAGACAATGTCAGAGTGCAGAAAAGCACAATATGAATGAGAGGAGAAGTGGCGGGCGGAATCGCGGGCTGAAGAGAGCAAGTGGCGGGCTGAAGAGGATAGGTGGCGTCAGCTTGCTGACAGAAGGCAAGAGTCGATGCTCCGGCTGCTGGAGCATCAAATTGATATGCTCCAGCATATGACTGAGCTGCAGGAAACGCAGCAGGAGCAGAGACCGCCGCTACAGCCCCTGTGTAACCAATAGCCCTCCTCCTCAAGTTCTGCAGCCTCCTCATCCAGACGCCCACAAATGCGGTGGGGGGGCCTCCAGCAACCCAGCCACTCCACCCCAAAGGATTGCCCAAGCATCAGAAGGCTGGCCTTCAATAAGTGTTAAAGTTTTAAAGTGCAGTGTGTCCTTGTCCTTCCCGACTCCCCCACCCCAGCCGGCACTTCCTTTCTCCACCACCCCTCCCGGGCTACCTTGGCAGTTATCCTATTTGTGTGATGAATTAATAAAGAATCCATGAATGTGAAGTAACAATGACTTTACTGCCTCTGCAAGTGGTGCTCGAAGGGGGGAGGGGAGGGTGGTTAGCTTACAGGGAAGTAGAGTGAACCAGGGGCCAGAGGAGGTTTATCAAGGAGAAACAAACAGAAGTTTCACATAGTAGCCTGGCCAGTCACAAAACTGGTTTTCAAAGCTTCTCTGATGCACACCGCGCCCTGCTGTACTCTTCTAACCGCCCTGGTGTCTGGCTGCGCATAATCAGTGGCCAGGCGATTTGCCTCAATCTCCCACCCCGCCATAAATGTCTCCCCCTTACTCTCACAGATATTGTGGAGTACACAGCAAGCAGCAATAACAATGGGGATATTGGTTTCGCTGAGGTCTATCCGAGTCAGTAAACTGCGCCAGTGCACTTTTAAACGTCCAAATGCACATTCTACCACCATTCTGCATTTGCTCAGCCTATAGTTGAACAGGTCCTGACTACTGTCCAGGCTGCCTGTGTACGGCTTCATGAGCCATGGCATTAAGGAATAGGCTGGGTCCCCAAGGATAACTATAGGCATTTCAACATCCCCAACGGTTATTTTCTGGTCTGGGAAGAAAGTCCCTTCCTCCAGCTTTTGAAACGGACCAGAGTTCCTGAAGATGCGAGCGTCATGTATCTTTCCTGGCCACCCCACATTGATGTTAGTGAAATGGCCCTTGTGATCCATCAGGGCTTGCAGCAACATTGAAAAGCACCCCTTGCAGTTTATGTACTCGCTGGCTTGGTGCTCCGGTGACAAGATAGGGATATGGGTTCCGTCTATCGCCCCACCACAGTTAGGGAATCCGATTGCAGCAAAGCCATCCACTATGACCTGCACATGTACCAGAGTCACTACCCTTGATACCAGCAGATCTTTGATTGCATTGGCTACTTGGATCACAGCAGCCCCCACGGTAGATTTGCCCTCTCCAAATTGATTCCCGACTGACTGGTAGCTGTCTGGCGTTGCAAGCTTCCACAGGGCTATCGCCACTCGCTTCGCAACTGTGAGGGCTGCTCTCATCCTGGTATTCGGGCTCTTCAGGGCAGGGGAAAGCAACTAACAAAGTTCCATGAAAGTGCTCTTACGCATGTGAAAGTTTCGCAGCTACTGGGAATCGTCCCACACCTGCAACATGATGCGGTCCCACCAGTCTGTGCTTCTTTCCCAGGCCCAGAATCGGAGTTCCATGGCATGAACCTGCCCCATTAACACCATGATTTGCACATTGCTGGGGCCCGTACTTTGTGAGAGGTCTATGTCCATGTCAATTTCTTCATCAATCTCGTCGCTGCACTGCAATCGCCTCCTCGCCTGGTTTTGCTTTGGCATGTTCTGGCTCTGCATATACTCCAGGACAACGTGCGTGGTGTTCATAATGTTCATAATTGCCACAGTGATCTGAGCGGGCTCCATGATCCCAGTGCTATGGCGTCTGGGCTGAAAAAAGACGCGAAACTATTGTCGGAGGGAGGGAGGGAGGGGCGAGTAATGACATGGCTTACAGAGAATTAAAATCAACAAAAGTGGCTGTGCATCAGGGAGAAACACAACTGTCACACAGAATAGCCCACCCAAAGATTGAACTCAAAACCCTGGGTTTAGCAGGCCGTTGATTTCATGGAGGGAGGGGGAAGCAAATGAATACAGAACAAATCTGGTCCATCTATCTTTTATATTTTAGGCCGGCAGCAGATGGTGCAGCATGACTGATAGCCATCAGCATCTTCTGGGTGCTTGGCAGAAGATGCTGCATTACGATTGCTAGCCATCATCGTCAAGACGGTGCAATAGGACTGCTGGCAGGCCTGAGTCTCCAGGAGACAAAACATGTCTGCCCAGGCGCCTCTGACCGAACTCACTGAGGAATAAGACGACGATGGATACCAATCGTAATACACCATCTACTGCCAAAAGGCAAGGAGCTGCTGCTATATAGCAATGCAGTCCCACATCTGCCAGCACCCAGATAGCCGATGACGGCTACCAGTCATACTGCACCGTCTACTGCCAAAAGGCAATTAGCTGCTGCTGTGTAGCAATGCAGTATCACGTCTGCCGGCATCCAGATGACATATGGTGATGTTGAGCTGAGCTGAGCGGGCTCCATGCTTGCCGTGGTATGTCATCTGCACAGGTAACCCAGGAAAAAAAGGCGCGAAATGATTGTCTGCCGCTGCTCTCACGGAGGGAGGGGGGAACCTGACGACATGTACCCAGAATCCCCCATGACACTGTTTTTGCCTCATCAGGCATTGGGATCTCAACCCAGAATTCCAATGGGCGGCGGAGACTGCGGGAACTGTGGGATAGCTACCCACAGTGCAACGCTCTGGAAGTCGATGCTAGCCTCGGTACTGTGAACGCGGTCCACCGACTTAATGCATTTAGAGCATTTTATGTGGGGGGACACACAATTGACTGTATAAAAACGATTTCTAAAAAAACGGCTTCTATAAATTCGACCTAATTTCATAGTGTAAACATACCCTAAAAGTAGGTCACCTTTTGGGGTGAAATGCTATATAGTTATCTTGTAAGTCTTTTGAACTTCCTATCATGTATTTTGATGTAGGGTTTTTAAATTGGATTTCAGGTCGTTTTTGGCAGTTATTCTCATAGGTGAAGGTGTATGCACAAGAGGTTGGTGAGGGAAAAAATGTTTTATGTATGAGTTCATCTTATATGCAGCTGCATATAAATGCTATGTGCTCTTTATGTACAACTTCTGTGCATAAACTCTGCTCAGCTCCAGGAACATAAATGTTCATGTGCAGCAGCTGATAGGGTGTAAAGTCTTCTCTGTCAGCAGCTGCACTTACAGCTTCCCCCTTCTATATCTTTGTGCTGTGTCAAGCACCCTGTGATGAGTGTACCAACCCCACAGTGGTCCAAAAATAGTCAGATGGCCTCACCTCACTACATCTGCAATGGGTGTCAAGCAGTGGGAAGTATCAGTAAGCTGGGTCTGATTGAACTCTTGTATGATGTCTAGTGATGAACTTGGGAGCGGGGGGGAGATTTCAGGAGAAGACTGTGTTTGTATAAATACATCTACTCTGCCTAGGTGCTCAGCAGATGGAGCTGCTTTGCAAAGTGATCATTTTTGGCTGATTTTGCATTATAGTTCACGTTAGTATTGAATGCAGAGGTAATGCCATGTTATTATCCATGTTGAATGAGTAAAGGGCAGCAGAACTGTACTTAGCCTGCCCTGATTGAGATGGTCACCCTACACTGAATCTCACTTGCTAAACGGGTAGGGATGCCAAATCCCAGAGAAAGAGAGGTTGTTCGTGGCAGGTGTTCTTGCTGGGTATTGTGGATGCTGTTTAAAAAGTCCCAGATGCCATTTGACCTTCCCCCTTCCAGCGTTTGACTCCTGTCCCTGTTCTTTTATTAGTTGTCCCCCGTAATTTTTTGGTCTCCAGGTCCTGTGGACCCCCCCTTAGGCTGGGGGGGATCCTTTAGCAGTGCACTTCCTGGATCCCAATAGGTCCAGTGTTTAAAAACAGAGCTGATTAGATGCAATTGAGAGTTCTTTTTTTCTGTTGATGATTAGCAGAGCTGAATCACTGATGACCAGGTCTAGCGGTTAAGCCTTAGACCTGATGTGGGGACAGTGTTGCAATGCAGAGGCTGCACTGTCAATGAGGTACCCTACTATCCACCAAAATCACCTGGAGCTGAAATGACTAAGAGCTGGGCTAAATGGTGGACCCTCAGAACACGGCATTGTGGAAGTGGCAGTGGGTGGCAAGCAGCAGAGATAACAGCGGCAGAGGTGGCAGTGAGCGATGGGTGGTAGCAGAGAAAACAGCAGCAGTGGCAAGCAGAGGCAGCAGCAATAAGCCAGTTGCAGAGGCACAGGGAAGCAGCCAAGACATTGCTCAATATCCTCCCCTTTTCAAGGGAAGGAGGTGACTGTACCTCTGAACTCTGGGTCTTTGCTGATCAAGGACAACCTGCTTTCTTTTGTTAAACACTGACTCAGTGCTTGCGAGAGGGGAAGTATTGACTCTTAAAGGCCTCTGAGAAGTGGTGTTTAGTTTTCCCAGATTTCCGGGTGGGTCTCAAGCCATTTCTGTATCGTATTGTCAAGAGGAACCCCTTGACAGAGGAAAAGGACACAAAAATAAAGTTGGTGATGCTGCTTTGGCTAGGTAGAGGGGGTTGGGATGAATGGAGAAATACAGAAGCAGAGAGAGATAGTCAAGAGTTTTAACCTGCTAACCGTGAAACATGAAGGAGACACTGCAGTCTTGTGCCTTATGAGTGTAAGCCTGGTGTAAGGCAAGTAGCAATACATGGTGTCCATGAAAAGCTGAGTACCATGACTTTTATCAGTGGTTTGCTGGATTAACTTTCCCCTCATATTGTCCCAGAAACACTCTCAGCTTGATTCTGCATTGCTTTGCAGCGTGGGTAGCCATTTACATCTCTGCAACGTGGTTGTAAAACATTACAACTGAATTGATGAATGGAGAATTTCATTGATAGCGTTCTGCTATCACTCTGGCTCTAATTCAAACAAATGGAGTTTGCATTAACATCTCATGAAGCATGGAGTTTTGCATGGTTTTAATATGAAATCATGTGAAAATCAGCTGTTTCAACTCAGTTTTCTTTAAGACTTTGGTTTCATTTGAACCACAGTTACAGAGTAAAATTCAGCAGGATGAAAGCCCATACAAGAAGATATGTGCACTTATACTGTTAAAGGAAAACCATTGAATTTCTAACCATTTCACAGCTGTCAGGGGTCCAAAATGGTCAGTTCACCAGACAGCTATACAGTGCAGAATGAATATTTCATTCTCACCCATGCTTGTGTTCTGAAACTAGTTCTAGGTGTTGTGGTTATGAACCTTGGGCCAGATTTTTAAAGGTATTTAGGTGCCTAAAAATGTAAGCCTGTTGGAGCTTAACTCTTGGAACTTAGGAAAGTAGGTGCTTTTGAAATTACCACTACGTGCTCTGCATCTTTAGACACCTAAATACCTTTGAAAATATAGCCCTTAGTCTGTCATCATTACATATATTAAGGGAATCCATTCTTACTTACAGCCAGACACTATGAAATTATGGGATCTGCACTTCCTGTGCAATAGGGTGTTAACTTTAACACATAGTTGAGATCCGGTAAATGTTATAACAACTGGGCAAGGTATTTAACAACTGGAGTAATTGAAACCCTAATTATAAAACATGTCATGCTGCTAATCTACAAAACAATGTAAACTGATTTTCATTATACTAAATGACACTACTTTGCACAGAAAACTTCAGTTAGGTAGAGGTGGTTTTGCAATGCAACAGTGATGATTTTGAAGATCTGGTCCTTAGGCCTTGTCTACACTACAGAGTTTTGTCAATGCAAGTTCATCTGACAATCAAAAACTGGTATAATTACATCGCTTGTGCATGTTCATGGAGCATATCCACAGTTGGTTCTCTAGCATCGACAGAAAGCAGTGCACTGTGGGTAGCTATCCTAGCGCTGTGGGTAGCTATGCTAGTGTGCTACTCACCACCTTCTGCAGCTAGAGTTGTGGGAAAGCGAAGTGGATTGCAGTGTATCATGGGTGTGAGCTCAATGTCCCATGATGCAGTTCTTTCCATCCCAGTATTCCATGGGATTCTGTCGGCGTTTCCTGGCATTTTTCAACGGCCCTTGTTTACTGTGCACTTGCCATCTCTGTCTGAAAGAATGGATCCCACACTGCTCTCTACAATTATGGTCACTGTTATGAACACATCGCGGATGGTCATGCTCATGGATATCATGAGCACCCAATCTGAACAGGAATCAGAGTTATTGACTTGCTCTGTGCCATGGAAAGAAACAACACCAGATTATTTTTGCCATTCATGGAGCAGCTGAACACAGTGGATCGTCACTTTTGTGCTCGGGAAGCAATCTTTGAGTGGTGGGATCACATAGTTATGCAGGTCTGGGATGATGAGCAGTGGCTCCAGAATTTTCAGATGTGGAAAGCCACCTTCCTTGAATTGTGTGCGGAGTCGCCCCAGCACTGCAGCACAAGGACACCAAAAGTAAAGCTGCTCTCTTGGTGGAGAAGTGTGTGTCGATCGCTGTGTGGCAGCTGATGACTCCAGACTGCTACCGGTCAGTCGCGATTCAGTTTGGTATCAGGAAGTTGAACATTGGGGCTGCGGTAATGCAAGTTTGCAGGGCCATTAATCACATCCTGCTATGAAGGACTGTGACTTTTGGCAATGTGCATGAAATATTGGATAACTTTGCGGCAATGGGATTCCCTAACTGCAGTGGGGCAATAGATAGCACTCATATTTAAATTTTGGCTCTGGACCATCTTGCAGTGGAGTACAACAGTAGAAAAGGGTACTTCTCTATGGTATTGCAGGCGCTTGTGGATCACAATGGGACTTTCTTTACAAACCAGAAGACTCCAGTGGGGGATATTTAAATGCCCATAGTGATCTTGGGAGACCTAGTGTACCTGTTGTTCCCATGGCTCATGAAGCCTTACAAGGGAAACCTGGACAGCAGCAAGGAGTTCTTCAACAATAGGTTGAGCAGGTGCAGAATGACTATAGAATGTGCCTTTGGCAGACTAAAAGCACGCCAAATATTCCCATGGTCATTGCAGCCTGTTCCACGGTCCATAATATTTGTGAGGCTAAGGGTGAAAAGTTTTCCCCAAGGGTGGATCCCCTGCATGTGTGGCTTCAGACCTGGTCCCTATGCTGATTGCCTGTGTGCCACTTTGGTTCCTGCACAAGTGATTGTTGATTGGCACGGAAAAGTTTCCTACAATGGGGGAAGGAACAAACCAGCTCTGCCAAGGAATGTTCAGCAGAGGACTGGTGAGTACTTCCAGGAAAGTTTCCTCAAGATCTCTCTGGAGGATTCCCGTGAAATCTCAGTGTGCATTAACACACTGTTCTGCCGCACTGCTTAGGTGCACAGGGGAATGTGGCGCACACACAAACACAGCTAGTCTTATACATTTCTATCCCTTCACCCACTTCTAGAATATACAAAGCAAAAGACAGCTCTACCTCATATAATCGAGCAGTATCAACTCAAAAAGCTCAATTACTACAGTTCTCCTCTCCTGCATCATGCACGCCAGACACAGACTGCTGGGACTGGTAAGGCCCCTCTGGAGTGGAAAAGAGATCCTGACTTGCCACACCACCAGACAACCCTGCTGTGTGCTCCACATCGTCCTCCAACTTGACCTCCTTGTCCATGACTACATTCTCGGGGTTGAGTCCACTGTCTGCCACCTTCAGCCCCACCAAGGTATCCACCGGGCTCTTGGTGTTGGATGTGGGGTTGCCGCCAAGAATGGCGTCCAGCTCCTTAAAGAAGCAGCAGGTCTTCGGTGCAACACAAGAATGATGGTTTGCCTCTCTTGCCGTCTGGTATGCCTGCTTCAGCTCCTTTATCTTTGCACGACACTGATGCATGTCCTGTTCATAACCCTTATCCAACAAGCCATGAGAAATCTAAGCATGGGTATCGAAGTTCCTACACCTGGAATGGAGCTGGGACTGCACAGCCTCCTCTCCTCACAGTGCCAGCAGATCCAACAACTCAGGTGTGCTCCAAGTAGGAGCCACCACGGTCAGCTGGGAGGATGTGATGTGAGCTCTCCACACTGAGCAAACAGGAAGTGGAATTTCAAAAATTCCCAGACCTTTAAAAGGGGAGGCATGGATGCCTGTGTACCTGGGTGCAGGACACCAGAGTTCAAACTATTCACCAGAGCAGTCACCTCCTGGAGGCCAATTCTAGAGAGAGTTTGGTCAGCAGAAGGAGCATTTCAGTGTGCACACCTACACTGTTTTGTCAATGAAAGCTGAGTTTTGTTGACAAAACTGTGAAGTGCAGACAAGGCCTTAGTCTCTTGTCTTCAGTGAATTAATGATTGGGGGAAAATAGCTTAAGAAGATTTTCTCTCAACCTCCCAGACTTGGACTAGAACAGATGGCATTTGATGTTCCAGGTTTACTCTGGACTTGAGACTGGACTAGAGTGTGAAGAGTGTGGGGCAGGCATGATAGATTAGGGTCTCATATAGAATAGTTTCTGTGACGTTGTGCAGTCTATATGGTTTTACAAAAACATGATAAGTGAATATAATGTAACTGGAATATGCTTCATACAAAAGGTCTCTTGTAAGGTATCATTACAAAGCTTATAATCTATGGAGTGTGATCATCCTATTTGTATAAATGTACCACTCTAGTATCTAAAACTAGAAATATAAAATATAACTCTGAGGGCCTATTGTAATTATGCAAAGTGTGGGCCATTAATGGTGGTTTGGAATCTTGATGACTCCCATTAACCAGGACCATTGTCTGCAGATGGCTGTGTTTTACCTGTGAGTCTTCCTGTACATGTGTGTGCTGGCAAGTGGGTAATTAAGTCTTGCAGTGACGTGATCATATCACCTGAACTGGAATCCATCTTTAACCTGTTGCTTTTCCGGGGGGGGGGGGAGGGTGGAAACCCAGAGGGACAAAGGGCTCCCGCCTTATGCAAAAGGTATATAAAGGCAAAAGGTATATAAAGGGGTGGAAGAGAACAAAGAGGAGAGCAGAGCCATCATGAAGAATCCCCTAGCTACCACCTAAGCTGGAACAAGAGCTGTACCGGGGAAAGAATTGTGCCCAGGCCTGGAAGGTGTCCAGTCTGAGGAAAAAAACTTATTGAAGCATCTCTAAGGGTGAGATTATCTGTATTTAGTTTGATTAGACATAGATTTGCGCATTTTATTTTATATTGCTTGGTGACTTACTTTGTTCTGTCTGTTACTACTTGGAACCACTTAAATCCTACTTTCTGTATTTAATAAAATCACTTTTTACTTAGTAATCAATTCAGAGAATGTATTAATACCTGGGGGAGCAAACAACTGTGCATATCTCTCTATCAGTGTTATAGAGGGCGAACAATTTATGAGTTTACCCTGCATAAGCTTTATACAGGGTAAAACGGATTTATTTGTGTTTAGACCCCATTGGGAGTTGGGCACCTGAGTGCTAAAGACAAGCACTTCTGTGAGATGTTTTCAGGTAAACCTGCAGCTTTGGGGCAAGTAATTCAGACCCTGGGTCTTTGTTGGAGCAGACGGGGTGTCTGGCTCAGCAAGACAGGGTACTGGAGTCCTGAGCTGGCAGGGAAAACAGGAGCAGGGGTAGTCTTTGCACATGGGCTGGCAGCTCCCAAGGTGGTTTCTGTGATCCAACCCGTCACAGTTTCACAACCCCAATAAACATACATAACAAAAGAAGAGATGGTAGTAAATTATGTGATTGATTAACTAATATCTGTAAAACACTTTGAAGTTGACATGTAATAAGAGTTGTTGTTGGGACTGTTTTTGCATACTTCTCCATAAAAAGTCTCGTGGGAGATAATGAGAATAACTCAGGTGAATGCTGCTCTGCTCAAGTTAGAGTTGCAGAACAGGGCTGAGCAATAACCACTAATTTGATATCAACTACACCCTCATTGGTATCCTATATTATGCACCAGTCTGATGTGCTAAAATGCTATATCTGTACAGAAAGTTAAATAATATGCTTTAAGTTTTAAACTAATTAATGTATTTTTCCATGGAACCTTTTCATGGGCATTGTATATTAAATGATTACTTCCTTTCCAGAATTATAATTTATTTTAGAATTATAATTAGACTTGTCAAAAAAAATATGGATACTGGGTGGTTGCTATATCAAAGGCCTATTGATACCTGAACAGCCGTTGAACCATAGTAACATTACAGAGTTGTAACTGTATGTGAACACTTACACCTAATTGATTGTTAAGGAAGGCAAGTTGAGAAGGGACTATCAGTTGACATGTCTTTTCCATAAGAAGTTGAAGTGCATTTACCATAAGCAAAAATAGAGCATACCATATAATTATAAGACATATAATATACCAAGATCCTTCCTAAAGCTCAGCCAAGAGTCACTATCTCTCACAAATTCACATGTACTCTGTTTAGCTCAATGTAGAATTTTGTTTAGAAGTGGTCTAAGCTGCCCTGTGTATTAGCTGTCAGTATTAACATGTTCTATGCAGTGTAGGTGTAGTCGTGTTGGTCGCAGGGTATTAGAGAGATAGGGAGGGTAAGCTCTGTGTAGCTCGAAAGCTTGTCTTTCTCATCAACAGAAGGTCCAATAAAGCATATTACCTCACCCACCTTCTCTCTCTAGTATTAATATGCTGACAGATACAGTATTCAATATCTTCTATAGCAAACCAGGGAACTATTCTCCAAACTATCTCCAGACCAGTTACATTGTAAAACTTGGATTGAGTGTAATCTAATTTAGTACAGACTAGTTGTGGAGCAGGTCATTATTTGAAGTGACAGTTGCTATCTTTTTTCATAGGAGCAGATAAAAGTAAATGTCTAGAGAAAACATCACTAGCATCACTGAAGTTAAAGTAAAAGCATGTAAATCATATGACTAGTACTGATAAACAAAAAGGATGGGGAGTTTGTCCTGTATAAGTCATAACCTTAATAGTAACAGGCAGGCAGCTACAACATTAATCCAATGTCTAATGCAATGACATTTTTGTTTTCCATATATCCTCTTACCACAGAATGCATAACATAGGCACTGAGCTGCTACACGTAATAAGCATTTTTCATTTTCTAAATGTCAAAATTACATATAAACTTTGTATTTCTCCTGTCTGAGTCTGCTCAGTTCATGGACTATGCTTCCTACAATTCTAGGAAACTACATTTGAACAGAAACGGAAGATTCAATTTGTTTCTTTCAAGCACACTTTCTGTTTATAGATTTGTATCCATGTTACTATAGACCTTTTAATATCCAATATCACGTTTTTATAATCACTGATTGTGTTACGAGTAAGGGTAATTCACTGGTCAGTGTGTGTTATCTATCTGTCAGTGCCCAATCACACTCTATATGGATTGTTATGACCCACAGGTTGAAAGCCTGGCTGCTTAGGTGTCATAGAGAGCCCCCCAAACCTCTCGTCTAACCTAAAGTTTCTTGGTGCCTAAATTTCCACACAGTCGTCTCCTGAAGTCTCCCCCCTCCCAAGTGCATCACTAGACATCATAAGTTTCTGACAGTGAGCATGGACACAGCTGCCTTAGTCTAGGTACCCAGACACCTAACTCACAGCTAAGAACCAACAGGTCTTCAAACTAGGGATTCCTTACTTATCTTGCTTATGGGGCCCAATCTGGTAAATATGCTCTGAATGCCTAGCCCCACACAAAACAACCAAAGGGATTATAAACTTTAGCCGATTGATTAGAGTGATCACTTTGAATCATAGAATCATAGAATATCAGGGTTGGAAGGGACCTCAGGAGGTCATCTAGTCCAACCCCCTGCTCAAAGCAGGACCAATTCCCAACTAAATCATCCCAGCCAGGACTTTGTCAAGCCTGACCTTAAAAACCTCTAAGGAAGGAGATTCCACCACCTCCCTAGGCATTCCAGTGCTTCACACCCTCCTAGTGAAAAAGTTTTTTCCTAATATCCAACCTAAACCTCCCCCACTGCAACTTGAGACCATTACTCCTTGTTCTGTCATCTGCTACCACTGAGAACAGTCTAGATCCATCCTCTTTGGAACTCCCTTTCAGGTAGTCGAAAGCAGCTATCAAATCCCCCCTCATTCTTCTCTACTATAGACTAAACAATCCCAGTTCCTTCAGCCTCTCCGCATAATCATATGTTCCAGCCCCCTAATCATTTTTGTTCCCCTCCTCTGGACTCTTTCCAATTTTTCCACATCCTTCTTGTAGAGTGGGGCCCAAAACTGGACATAGTACTCCAGATGAGGCCTCACCAATGTCGAATAGAGGGGAATGATCACGTCCCTCAATTCTCGGGCAATGCCCATCCATTGTAACCCCTAGGTCCTTTTCTGCAGCACTGCTGCCTAGCCATTCGGTCCCGAGTCTGTAGCAGTGCATGGGATTCTTCCGTCATAAGTGCAGATCTCGGCACTTGTCCTTGCTGAATCTCATCAGGTTTCTTTTGGCCCAATCCTCTAATTTGTCTAGGTCCCTCTGTATCCTATCCCTACCCTCCAGCGTATGTACTACTCCTCCCAATTTAGTGCCATCTGCAAACTTGCTGAGAGTGCAATCCATGCCATCCTCCAGATCATTAATGAAGATATTGAACAAAACCGGTCCCAGGACCGACCCTTGATACCAGCTGCCAACTAGACCTGGAGCCATTGATCACTACCTGTTGAGCCCAACGATCTAGCCAGCTTTCTATCCATCTTATAGTTTATTCATCCAGCCCATACTTATTTAACTTGCCGGCAAAAATACTGTGGGAGACCGTATCAAAAGCTTTGCTAAAGTCAAGGAATAACACGTCCACTGCTTTCCCCTCATCCACAGACCCAGTTATCTCCTCATAGAAGGCAATTAGGTTAGTGAGGCATGACTTGCCATTGGTGAATCCATGCTGACTGTTCCTGATCACTTTCCTCTCCTCTAAGTGCATCAGAATTGATTCCTTGATGACCTGCTCCATGATTTTTCCAGGGACTGAGGTGAGGCTGACTGGCCTGTAGTACCCCGGATCCTCCTTCTTCCCTTTTTTAAAGATAGGCACTACATTAGCCTTTTTCCAGTCATCTGGGACCTCCCCCAATTGCCATGAGTTTTCAAAGATAATGGCCAATGACTCTGCAATCACATCTGCCAACTCCTTTAGCACTCTCGGATGCAGCACCTCCAGCCCCATGGATTTGTGCTCATCCAGCTTTTCTAAATAGTCCTGAACCACTTCTTTCTCCACAGAGGGCTGGTCACCTCCTCCCCATGCTGTGCTGCCCAGTGCAGCAGTCTGGGAGCTGACCTTGTTCGTGAAGTCAGAGGCAAAGAAAGCATTGAGTACATTAGCTTTTTCCACATCCTCTGTCACTAGGCTGTCTCCCTCATTCAGTAAGGGGCACACACTTTCCTTGATTTTCTTCTTGTTGCTAACATACCTGAAGAAACTCTTCTTGTTACTCCTAAAAATCTTGCTAGTTGCAACTCCAAGTGTGATTTGGCCTTCCTGATTTCACTCCTGCGTGCCTGAGCAATATTTTTATACTCCTCTCTGGTCATTTGTCCAATCTTCCACTTCTTGTAAGCTTCTTTTTTTGCGTTTAAGATCAGCAAGGATTTCACTGTTAAGCCAAGCTGGTCACCTGCAATATTTACTATTCTTTCTACACATCGGGATGGTTTGTTCCTGCAACCTCAATAGGGATTCTTTAAAATACAGCCAGCTCTCCTGGACTCCTTTCCCCCTCATGCTATTCTCCCAGGGGATCCTGCCCATCAGTTCCCTGAGGGAGTCAAAGACTGCTTTTCTGAAGTCCAGGGTCCATATTCTGCTGCTCTCCTTTCTTCCTTGTGTTGGGATCCTGAACTCGACCATCTCATGGTCACTGCCTCCCAGGTTCCCATCCTCTTTTGCTTCCCCTACTAATGCTTCCCAGTTTGTGAGCCGCAGGTCAAGAAGAGCTCTGCCCCTAGTTGGTTCCTCCAGCACTTGCACCAGGAAATTGTCCCCTACACTTTCCAAAAACTTCCTGGATTGTCTGTGCACCGCTGTATTGCTCTCCCAGCAGATATCAGAGTGATTAAAGTCTCCCATGAGAACCAGGGCCTGCGATTTAGTAACTTCTGTTAGTTGCCGGAAGAAAGCCTCGTGCACCTCATCCCCCTGGTCTGGTGGTCTATAGCAGACTCCCACCACGACATCACCCTTGTTGCTCACACTTCTAAACTTAATCCAGAGACTCTCAGGTTTTTCTGCAGTTTCATACCAGAGCTCTGAGCAGTCATACTGCTCTCTTACATACAATGCAACTCCCCCACCTTTTCTGCCCTGCCTGTCCTTCCTGAACAGTTTATATCAATCCATGAAAGTACTCCAGTCATGCGAGTTATCCCACCAAGTCTCTGTTATTCCAATCACATCATAGTTCCTTGACTGTGCCAGGACTTCCAGTTCTTCCTGCTTGTTTCCCAGGCTTCTTGCATTTGTATATAGGCACTTAAGATAACTCGCTGATCGTCCCACTTTCTCAGAATGAGACAGGAGTCCTCCCCTCTTGTGCTCTCCTGCTTGTGCTTCCTCCCGGTATCCCATTTCCCCCTTACCTCAGGGCTGTGGTCTCCTTCCCCCCGGTGAATCTAGTTTAAAGCCCTCCTCACTAGGTTAGCCAGCCTGCTTGCAAAGATGCTCTTCCCTCTCTTTGTTAGTTAGCAGTCCTCCTTCTTGGAACACCATCCCATGGTCAAAGAATCCAAAGCCTTCTCTCCGACATCACCTGCATAGCCATTCATTGACTTCCAGGATTCAACGGTCTCTACCTGGGCCTTTTCTTTGCACAGGGAGGATGGACAAAAACATGACTTGCACCTCAAACTCCTTTATCCTTCTTCCCAGAGCCATGAAGTCTGCAGTGATCCACTCAAGGTCATTCTTGGGAGTATCATTGGTGCCCACGTGGAAAAGCAGGAAGGGGTAACGATCCGAGGGCTTGATGAGTCTCGGCAGTCTCTCCATCACATCATGAATCCTAGCTCCTGGCATGCAGCAGACCTCTTGGTTTTCCTGGTTGGGGCGGCAGATAGATGACTCAGCCCCCCCTGAGGAGGGAATCCCCGACCCCCACCACCTGCCTCCTTCTCTTGGGAGTGGTGGTCGTGGAACCCCCATCCCTAGGACAGTGCATCTCTTGCCTCCTTCTGCTCCCTTCCCTCAGATGTAGCCTCTAGTCCACTCTTCGCATTAGTATCTGTGGAGAGAACATGAAAACGGTTGCTCACCTGTATCTCCATGGCTGGTACATGGATACTCCTCTTTCTTCTTCTGGAGGTCACATGCTGCCAATTTTCTTCCCCATCCTTCTGTCCCCACTGCACAGCCTGCTCTGATTCTTCAGAACATTGTACCCGTAGAAACATATCCTGATGTCTGTCCAGGAAATCTTTATTTTCTCTTATGCAACGCAGGGTCAATACTTGTTTCTCCAGACCTCAAACCTTTTCTTCCAATATGGAGACCAGCTTGCACTTTGTACAGACAAAGTCACTTCTGTCCTATGGGAGAAAGAGAAACATGGCACAACCTGTGCAGGTTACAACAGCTGAACACTCACCCTCCATATTACCTTCCTTCTAAGAGCTTCCTCAGCTGTTGCAGTAACTACTCAGAGAAGCCCGCAAGATGAAAGCTTCAGTGGGCTCTCCCCAGGCGAGATCCCAGGCAAACTCCCTCTGTTAGCCTCCACTGTTCACCGCTCAGCTTGTTCGCTGCTGACTGCCTTTTTATAACAGTCAGGCCCACTCAAGCCCCACCTGGAACAAAGCACTCCCAATTCACACTTTTCAAACAAACAAGCAAGCACACGGTCAAACTGACAAACTGTCCCCGCAACAGACACTCAGATACTCACCAACACAGTCCCCCTAATGCAGCACTTAGGGTACCTCCTCTCGGACAGATCCCAGGCAAATTCCCTCTGTTAGCTTCTGCTGTTCGCTGCTTAGGATGTGGGAGACCCAGATTCAATTCCCCATGTCCTGCTTAATACGGAGAAAGGAGGTGAACATAATTTCTCCACCTCTCAGATGTGTGCCCTGGCCATTCGGCTATGGGATGTTCTGGTGGTGATGGGGTCTCGATCAGTCTCTCCTGTTGAAGCTATTCCATGGGTATAAATGATTAAATAAATAAATAATGCATTGGACCACTTATTGTCTTTGAATTATTTCCATCCTCACTAGTGTTCACAGCTCCTCTCAGTTTAGTATAGTCTGCAAATTTCATTGATATGGTATTTAGTCTTCCTATTGCATCATGGAATATTAAGAATGGACCTAACACAGATCCCGATAGACTACCTCCTAAGTAGCTTAGTAGCAATTTTATAACATGGCTATAACATATTTGTCTGACAAAAACATATTCTGATTCACAGAGTTGACTATGCTAAAACCCTCCTAGCAACAATAGTGTTTAAACACAGTAAAATTACCATGGTTCTGATCCAAGTATGGACAGGGCCATAATTATACAGAACCATAAGTGTATAATCAGACTTTTTAGAGCAGTGTGATTGATGTGAAGCATTCAATATGTTTTACACCAGATATAAAAGCTGTTTCTATACATTTGTTGTTTGTTTTTTTAGCCAGAGCCAGGAGCACACATTTTAATGCATAAGGCAAAAAAGACAATATGCCCCTCGGTGGGAGATTTTGCAACACTGCTGGAAGAGTTTTCAGTCACCACTAAAACCCATTCAAGTGCCCCAAAAAAAAAAAAGCAAGAGAGGGCGACTCCAGTTTTAACAGAAAAGGGAAGAGGAAGAGGTTAAATTCTAGTTTTTAAAAATGGCAGAAATATGATCTAAAATGACTAGTAGAATCTGAAATGAACACATACAATGCAAATCCTTATCATGCTGTCTCAATAGTAAAAAGAAGAACAGGAGTACTTGTGGCACCTTAGAGACTAACAAATTTATTAGAGCATATTAGTCTCTAAGGTGCCACAAGTACTCCTGTTCTTCTTTTTGCGGATACAGACTAACACGGCTGTTACTCTGAAACCTGTCTCAATAGTGTTTGTTTTTCAAATGATCTGATAAATACTGCATTTTTTCATATAGAAAAATGGAGTTACCATCCCAGGATTGAAATAGAAATTCTTGGCCTGATCTTCCTTTGAAATCAATGGAGAATTTTGCCATTTATTTCAATAGGAGCAGTACCAGTCTAACACTATCCTTTATTTTCAGTAGTTACTATTCATAAGATATTTTGGAAGTGATCAGATTGCAGAACAAGGAATCAAACTGATCACAGTACAATTTGGTGCAAATGGAGAAGAACGTTAAAGGATGGACATGGCAGGAATGGGGTAGGTGTGGGAATGAACCATGCGGTAGTAGTAACTACATTATGGATAAATATGAGAATAGAGAAGAGATCTGAATAACAGAGATGCCCATGTTATAACATCCCCAAGTTAAAACAAATGACAACACAACAAATGTTCAGAATTCTACTAGCAAATAGACACCAGGTGCCTGAAGATGTCAGAACAGTTGAAGGCAAATGGATATGGGTAAAGGAAACTTTCACTAATGTAAGCAGAGTCAGGATGAGCTCTACCCTGACATCTGGTGGTGAATTGTGGTGAGTTGTGGAAAAGAACTTCAGGGGCTGGTCTTGTTTGCTTATGCACACCCCCCTGCCTATCATGAGCCCTCAGCTGCCCAAGGTCACTTTGGCTGCTGTGGGATCCCCAGTTTCTCTGTTATTGGGGCAGGAAGAATGAAGTGTTGTTACTCTGATTATGTGAATGAAGGCCAGTGGAACTGTTTTATGACAGAGAGACTCGCCATCAACTAAGTAGCACTCGCTAGACAAGGGACATAGGTTCCAAAACCCAGCGAACTGAGAGGGGCTGGGGACAGGTATTTGTGCCTGTTGGTATGGCCAACATTTGAGGGCCTGAAATGCCAATTGCACCTTCTCCTCCTCCTCCTCCTTCTCTCTCCACTGTTGAATAGCAGAGCTAATTTTGATTCCATTAAGAGTCTAGTTACAGGCTGCTGTGCTGAATTCACTTTGGGTCAATAGTGCACCAGCACTGGGGCTCCCCTACTACAAACTGAAATCACTAAAGAGCTAAAATTACTAAGAGTTGAGATCACTGAGTGCTGTGTTATCTGAGCCTGAAGATATATTGCTAAACAGCTGGCAGAGCAGAGCAGTTTGCAGGATGGTTGGAGCGGCCTGCGGGATGGCGAGTGGAGTGGAGCGGAGCTGAGCAGTTTGCAGGACAGTTTGAGCAGCCCACGGGACGGCGAGTGGAGTGAAGTGGGACGGTTGGAGCGGCTCATGGGATGGCTGGTGGAGTGGAGTGGCTCGTGGTGAAGGCTGCAACAGAACCCCACGGAGAGGCGGGGCAGTCGGCCTCGGACCATGTGAGGTGCCCCTTAACACTCTGTGTGCCCTCTTCCCCCTCTCCCCCCAGGCTGGGGAGGGTAAAACTCTGCAGATAAACTTTTGAACTCTGGGGCTGCACTGACCAGGGACAGACTTTTGGGTTGTTAGACTTTTGGGTGATCTTTGGGTTGCTGGACTTAAGACCCTGAGGGGAAAAGGACACTGCCAAACTTACTTGGGGGTGGATTTTTTGCTCATGGTTTGTGTTATGAATCCTGTTTGTGGCGTTTCCCCAACATTGTTTCCCTCCTTTATTAAAAGGATTTTGGTACACTCAGACTCCGTGCTTGCGAGAGGGGAAGTATTGCCTCTTAGAGGTGCCTGGGGGTGGTATGTAATTGTCCCAGGTCACTGGGTGGGGGCTCGAGCTGGTTTTGCTTTGCGTTATTGAAACGGAATGCCTAGATACTGAACCCGGCCCTTGTTGCTGCCAACTCAGACAGGCAGACAGGTTACTCTAAAACCTGTGAAGTGCTGGGATTCAGGAAGAAACATCACAATGAATGGTTATCTGAGAATGTATGGCAGAAAATAGAAGAAAGATGCAAAATTAAACTGAAACTAAATCAAGCAAGAACGAGAACATAGACACATCGAATCTGAACAAATATGCCATAAAAAAGAAAGAAACAAACAAAAACCACAGACCAAAAAGAGAGTGCAAGGAAGGACAAACAAGACTTTATAGTCAAACTGGCAACAGATGCATGGACCACTGCAGCACAAAAGGACATGAAGACACTGACAACATCATTAGACAATTGTCAAGAAGAAAAACAAATATCAGCTGAACAATTCAAGACAACAAGGGCAATTTAACAATGAAGATATAATTTATTTATAGTTAAATATATGGAAGCAGCACTTTAGTCAATTGCTGAATGGCAAGCCAGTGGCCAATCCCCCATATAAAGAGGAAGAAAAAAATCTGTGTTGAACTAGGATCTGTCACCAGAGTAGAAGTAGAGATGGCAGTCAATCAGTTAAAAAGTAGAAAGACACTAAGCTGAGATGACATTCCAATGGAGGTTCTTAAGGCAGACTTGAATGAGTAAGCAGAGAGCCAATAGGGAATGGAGAAAGCTGTTGATCAGCACATAAAGCACATCTTGGAGGTTAGAAAATTCTACTATACTGGGAATTTTACAGTAACTGTACAAACCATCTAACTTTTCCTCTCAGGGGTACCACAATGCCATCAAAATATTGTAAGAAGGTGGACATCCTAACTTTCACGTTAATTACTGTAGAACAGTGTACTGTTGCTATAGACTGTCTTTTTAGATTTATGAAATGAGTTAGTTTTATGCATCTGCATGAGTTTGGGAATAAGCTCTTGATGCACACATAGCATAACAACAACAACAGCAAAGAGAGAAATAAGCCATCTTCAAGTCATAGAGTTTAAGGCCAGAAAGGACCACCAGGGGATCTAGTATGACCTCCTATATATGACAGGCCACTAAATACCCCCCAGCAACCTGCACAGAAACCCAACATCCAGATTTAGACCCAAGTATTACAGCCTTCCGGATGCTAAACTACTGTCTACCTCAGGCACAGAACAGTAGGTCAGAGGTGCACCAATGCCCAAGGCTTCTGCTATGGCAGGGAGTTGATTAAGTGAGAGAGACCCAGCAACTGACCCATGCCCCATGCTGCAGAGGAAGGTGAAATCTCCCAAGGTCATTGCCAATCTGATCTGAGGGGAAATTCCTTCCCAACCCCGAATATGGCAATCAGTTAGACCCTGAGCATGTGAGCAAGAACAACCAGCCAAACACCTAAGAGGATCTTGAGTGTCACCTCAGAGCACCAGTCCACTCTATCCAGTGTACCATCTCCAAACATGGCCATTTTGGAGACCAAAAAAGAGGAAAACAAAAAAACAACCCTTCAAATGACCCACCATCTCAGAATATAGAGTGTGGGGAGAAGAGGGGAAGAAATAATTCCCTTCCTGACTCCTTTTGGTGACCAGTTGAAACCCTGAAGCATAAGATTTTAGGGACATCTGATATAAGTCTAAGATATATGAGCCAGAAGGGACACTCAAGGTTGCTGAGCCCAGTCCCTCCCCCTCACCACTGCAGGTGACTCAGTTATACAATCCCATTCATAAACTGATCAAGCACTATCTTAAAAGTAGACTAGCAATATTTAATTTAAAAACATTCTCTCTAACTAAGAGAAATTTCTATAGTACAAAAGTAATCTTGGAAGTGCTGCTTCTCTGGTACTTCCTGGGAAGAAATGACAGGACAATGGGGACAATAGTCCCACAAATCAACAGTGATATATTTCTTATCCATGTGAGCCTGAAAGAAAGCAAATGTTCCATTTCTCTGATTGCCTGAATATATGCAGGAATACTGTGTCAGACCCACCCCCAGAAACCTCCCCCCAGATGCAGGAAGATCAGTATTCTCTCCTGCTTCCTACTCCCATTGCTCCTCAGCTGTTGTGGGGAGGTGTCACTGTACAGGGAGCTGCTCCCCCATCTGCCCCACCGCTGTGCATCCTGACCTCCCATACCCAGACACCTCTGCCAGGCCTCACCCCACATGCCCAGAACCTTCCTAGCCCTCCATACCCAAACCCCACCTCACCCCCTGCATCTGGAGCCTCCTGCATCCAGAACCCCTGCCTCTGGAGTGCCACCCTTGCCCCCAGACCACCCCCACTGAGCCCCCTGCACTCAAATCTCCACCCTGATGAGCCCCAACCCCCACACTACCATGAATGCCCACATCCAAACCTCCATGCCACTGACCCCCAACTAGCTGCACCTGGACCCCCACGCTACCACAGCCCACTCCCTCAGCAGCCAGACCCCCCCGCTAAGACCCCCTCACCCAGACCCCTCCGCTGAGCCCCAACCACCTTCACCTGGAAGCCCCTGCAAAGTCCCTTTGCACCTGGAACCTCTCCCCACCCCCCATGAGCTTCTGTGCATCCAGATTCCCCCACACCTAGACCTCCCACTGAGTTGCCTGCACCCAGATTGTCCCAAACAGAATCCTCTCACCTGGCACCTGGATTCCCCCCGCATTGAGCCCCTCCACACTTGGATCCTGCTTGAATGAGCCTGTCTGCCCCACATCTGGTGCACCTGGTGCAGAGTGGCAGGGCCCTGGGGTGTTTCTGGGGCAGGCCCATGCCTTGTGCTGTGTCCAGGTCAGGTGCAATCTCACCACTGAGTCTGTGTCTCGGGGGTGAGTGGTGGAGGGCTGCAGGGTGATCGCCCACCTTCGTGTAGCCAGTAGCCCATGCTCCCTGCAGCCATGCTGGAGCCTATACATTTATTTATTGACAAATAAAACTTGCAGAATTTTAAAATATTGTGAGCAGAATTTTTAATTTTATGGTGTAGCATTTTTAATTTTTTGGTGCACAATGCCCACAGGAATACTAAATGTTACTTTCCCTGGCAACTACAGTGGATGAACTAGATTTTGGTCCCTGTTAGATTTCTTGTAATGCAACTGACTTCAATAGCAATACTCTGGGTTTACACAGGTGTAAATTAGGACAGTAAAAAATAAATACAGCATAAATAAGAGCATAATCTAGCCAGATATCCTGAAGGCTAAGAGCAATTATTTTAAATATTTCACAATATATATGTTATCAATCTGATTTATTTTTGGTGTATTTTAAGAGAAAAGGGTCCAATTCAATTCTTTCTAGTTAGCCTCTTTTAGCCTTTGAGCTGTGGAACAACTCTTGTATCCTCATTACCTTTCTTTTAGAAAAGAAATATTCATTACAAGAAAAACATGTGAGGGGAAGGAGTGGAAAGGTATTTTAATTGATAATAGAGGCATGATATGATGTAGCATCATATAGAAATGTATACAAAGTGGCACATGTGTATGCCATTTTAGGATAGAGGAATAAATTTCTGGGTTTCCACCAGCACCAGATTTATTTGTGTAAATAATCTTCAGTGCCATCAGTTGCTTAAAATAACCCTTGTCAGAAAGCAGGATGCTCCAATTGCCATTGGTTACACTGGACAATGCCTTTGGTGGATTTTAGCTTTTAGCATGTGATGTGAATATGATCAGGCCTCTTGTAGGCAGCAGTTTCTGTCCCTAGGCCTCCATGCCCTACCCACTTGGCTGAGATGTGAATACAAACTCCATCAGAGGTAATTTTTGAATTAGATCCACAGCGGCTTGGCTCTCTGTGCATTTCATGTAACTTCTTTATTTTTGATGATGATGGCATGGGTTAAAAATAGAACAAATGCCAAGACGTTTGTACTGTTCATGAAACATCAAACACTCTGGTTTTGTTGCTGTCAAAACCAGTCATGTCAGGTGCCTTTAAGTTGACAGCTTTGTTCCTGCTTGACACTCTCTTGTGCACTGGAAGTGCTGTGGGAGAAACTGGTAGTGGTTTAGTGGGAAAAAATGCTTACTAAACCCTTGAGTCTTCCTGGACTACTGCTAAAAATATATGTTGACAAACTGTCATACAGTGGACTTCAGAAGGGGTTACCTCAGAAGCTATTGCTCTTGTTAGATGCCCAAAAATTCAAAGTATTTTTGGAAATAATTTTTCTGAAACTAAGTGGGTTGATTTTGTGACAAGATCACCCCCCCCCCACACACACACACACACACACCCTCAGCAGTATCAGACAACAATCGCTTATTTGCCGACTGGTGCTATTTGATGACCCAAAACTGTTTGGCAAATTCTTTTCAAATTAGCTGATAGTTTTGGTGACAAGGGGTCATAGGTTCCATTCACAAAACATTTGAAGGAGGAGTCTCTCTTCTAATCCTTAGTCTGGTGGTTAAGGCACTCATCTGGGATATGGAAGGCCCAGGTTTGTCTCCCCTCTGTCTGATGAAGAGCAATGATGTGAAGTTAGTGCACCTACATCCCAGGGGAGTGCTCTACCCATCAGATTATAGAGTTATTCTCAGGTGCTGGCTCTGGCCCAAGCAATAGTCAAGTCTTTTATACCATAATGAAACAGTTTCCACAGGAGACTACACTGTAACCCAGACTACACCTCATTTTATGCTATAGCACAGTGATTGGGACACTTCCCTAGGCAGTAGGAGATCTTAGTTCAATTCCCTGCTCCACCCCAGAGAGGAAGACATATTTTGTTTGACACAAAATGATATTTTAGTCAACTTTTTCAGTTCACCAAATATTTGGGGAATTTTCTATTTCAGTTCATGTTAAACCTTTTTTTTGTTATTATTTTATTTTTTTGAATTTCAGAATTGCAAGTGAACCAAAAAATCAGCTATTTGCTCAGCTACAGTCATGTCATAATGCACTCCCAGCTGTGATAATTGTCAGTGTATGGTACAGTAAATGTGTTGAATGACTGAAAATGAAATCTGTGAAAACTTGAGAAAAATGTGATTGGCAAACAAGCAATCTTAACTTAAGATAGACCTCTTCAGGCTGAAAAACCAAGGAAAGTTTAATTAAAGTTACTCAGTACTTAATATGTCTACTCCCATTTTAAGATTTTTCAAAAAAGATTTTGGTCTGTGGTTAAAGAGCTGACCACCAGGAAATTAGAAAGTAGTGTCATTTGGATTTTGCCTTGGCTCTCACTGAAAGATCCCAATTCTGCAAGTTTCGATTTCTGTCTGATATGATCATAGAGTGTGCTCTGGAAAACAGAGCAAGAGTTTGAGCATTGGGGAGTACTGCATTCCATTTCCAGAGTCGTCTCTGAGTTATTGTGTAACTTCAAGCAACTCATTAAAACTTGCTGAGCCTCGGTTTCCCCATCTTTTAAATTGGCATAGCAATGCTTACCTCATATGAATGTTTCAAGAGTGAATGAATGCTTGTAATGTACTTTGAGATCTTCAAATTAAAGATGGTATAGAAGTGCAAAGTATTAATATAATTTATAATATTGACTCCACTTTACCCCCACTCTCATACTTCAATGTTAACTGACCCAAATAATTTTTTTCTTCATTTTAAGATGCTAGCTATACCATGTAGGAAGATCAGGAAAGATATTCTAAAGCAGAAGTCCCCAAACTGTGGGGTATGTTCCCCAAAGGGGGGGTGCAATGGATACATTATATTAATAGCTTGTGCCTTCTACAGTGTATTGATTGTGAGTACTAATTAGGTAAAGTGTTTATTATGTACACTGAAGTTTCCCCATGTGAGAAAGACAGTGTTTCCTTTGACACCTCTGATCAAGGAAGTCCCTGAGCAAAATAAATTGGCAGCAACATCAGCAGGTTCAGTTTAAAACATATACATGCATGCATGCACAGAAAGGAAAAAATTCCACTGCCAGACCTGCTGAGTTCTCATGATGGATTCAGGGAGTTGGCAGAAGGGATAGTGGAGCCTAATTGTTTTTTGGGAAGGAAAGAGAAGCATTAGGGAAACTGAAGAGAAATCCAGGCACAGGTGGAGAGAGAGAAGGGCTGCCACCTGTCCAGGTCTTCCCAGGAGCATCCCTTTTTTAAAGATGGTTTCCTAGGAAATGTGTTAGGTCTTCCTTGGACATTAGAAGTCCAGGTTTTGTCACCTCCTATTGCCCAGCCCTCAGCCCCATCTTTCCCTCTAGCTTTGCTTACAATACAAGCGGCCGCACTTGGTTTGGTCCCGGGCTGAGTCTGTTCCCTGGAGGTGGGAAGGAGCATGGCCCATCCCAGAGCTGGATGGGGAGAGCTCTGATGGCTTGATGGGGGAAAGCAGAGCCAGGTCTTGGAATGCAGGGCCTATTGACAGTCAGCACTCTCTCTTCATACTCCTCAGTGTTGTCATTTTAAACAGCAGAACATGTAGGGCACAGGGGGAGTGAGTGGCACTGAGCCCCACCCTCTCACTGCTGATCCAGGCTGCCTCCTCATGTCCTGTATTTTTTTGTTTACCTGTGAGATAGCAACCCCAAGAGGGAGAGAAACACTGGGAAATAACTTGGAGAATATTTGAAGAAAGGAACAAGGCTGGAGGAAGAAGGGAAATTTTAGTTTAGGAGCGGGAGGGAGAAGTCTCAGACAAGAAGAAGTATAGAGGGGAAAGAAGCTCAAAACTTTATAATAAATCCAAATACATTTTAGAGAAGCAGACTTTTTGAGGATGCTTTTTCTCAATAGAACCTTTTGAGTAAAGCTGTTTGGAAAATTCGATTTTTTTCCCTGTGGAAATTTTTGACTTTTTGA
The DNA here is from genome assembly GCF_013100865.1 of Trachemys scripta elegans. Lineage (NCBI taxonomy): Eukaryota > Metazoa > Chordata > Testudines > Emydidae > Trachemys > Trachemys scripta. The sequence continues at coordinate 31,612,324 of NC_048298.1, read as the reverse complement.
CAATAAAACAAAATATTTCAGACAAAAAGCAAAATAATTCAAATTGACAATGCTGCTTCAGTGTCTCACGGGAATTGTACTTTGTGTGCCTTATGCTCTTAGTCACCTCTGTAGACCAGGCTTTCTGATTAGACTATCTCTCCCAAGATGCACCATGGTCTCCTCACTTAGTGAGGGGGGAAGTGTTGCATCATTGGAGATGAAGTCTGTCTGAGAATCCTGGCCCATAGAGGACAAAGGGGACAAAGGGGACAGAAGATAACTGAACTACAATTTCTGAGGCACTGAAACAGCATTTATGAATCAAATTATTAAGGCTTCCTGTCAAACACAAAACTTTTCTGTGTTTGGCTGTTTGGGTCTTTGACAATCATTCAAAAATTTTCATAGAGCAGACACTTTTGGTGAAAAAAACTCATTGTGTCAAAAACCTGCTTTTCCAAAAAGGGTTTGATGGAATTTTTTTGACACTTTTGAGTTTAACGTATCACTAATTGAAAGGATGCCTGCAATGTTTGGTTTCCTCAGGTGAGAGTGTTTAGATTTTCTCCCAATCTTCTGCAGAATGGATTTTGTATGCATTTGTAATTGGAAGGGTATTATGAATGATTGAAGTAGCCAAACTGAAACTTTGTGCTTAACTAGAATAATGTTTTAGCAGCATAGGAAAAGTAAAGAGAATTGCATTATCAGATTTTTTTTTATTCTAGCTTGAATTTTTTGCAGGAATATGGCTTTTTTCCTCCATTTTTTTGAAAGCATCCAGTAGCTTACATAAAAGTCCCCTGAGTTTCCAAAATACTCTTGCTTTGTACTCTTAGGTACTTCCCTTCAAAATCTATTTATAAATCTACCAAATCAATTAATCTCAATTAAATGAGTGGCCAAACCCCATAACACATCCAGAGAAACGTGTTGCTCTATTCTGTGTTCAATTAAGTCAGTCAATATTTATTTATAATATTACATACTAACGTACTGTCTCTGGAAGAAGATAAACTAAGAGAAATATTCACATGAAAAGTTATTCACTGAATGAAGACTGCTTAATTAGTTAATTAATTATACATGTATTAATGAAAGGAAAATGAAAAAATTTGTAATGGAAGAGAGGCAGCCACTCAAAGAAAATGTTAACCCGATACATTTTTCGTCTTCTGAAAGGTTTGTTGCTTTAACTGTGTTATCTTTTTAATACTTAATCAGCAGAAAAGTTCATATATAGTGCTTGGAAGATTATAAAAGTATCTATAATTGTGTCTGCTTTTATTTGGACAAGGAATTTAAGAAATTCGTAAGGCAACCATTCAAAGAATTGAGGTAACATTACTCATCTATATAGAAAACATATTCCACATGTGATGTTGAGCTAATAACCATTTATATCTCCTAATCCACTAATCTGTCAAATGCAGAATTTCAAGACTGTACAAAAATCCAATACTTTTCTGGACGTATTTGATGTGAAACCTTAAAAATAACCAGCATCAGCTTAATAACTGTCTGGATTATTTTTGTCTTTGAGTATAGCTTGAACACAGAGTAATTTACCTTGTTAAATTCTAAGCCTGTTGCTATATTTTACTTCAGAGGAAAATAGAAATGAAACCACATGAAAAGTTTTCTTTTTCTTTTCCTGTGGTATAGAATTTAATGAATACCACTGGGGCTTTCAAAATGTTTTTATATAGAGATATATATATAGACTTAGTCTTAGACAGATATTTTCTCCATTCTGAATGTACCTTGGCAACAAATAGTCTATGCGTCATGTCAGCTAAAATTGCCATTCATCTTTTCCACATTTGCAATGAAGTCAAGATTAAGATTTAAACAAAGGTAGCACTTCTGTCATGCACTTTAGTATATTATATACCCTACATGGAAAAGCTACAGAGCAACCAAATAACTGATGGGTGAAGCCCTACAGTTTACTGCACTTTTGATTAAAAACAGACAACCCTACCCCCAAATACCAGGAGTGAAAAGAAAAAAAAAATCAGAACTTAAATGCATTAATTCAGTTTCAATCATTTGGATTTTCTAAATTGGATTTCTGCTGGAACAAACCAGCTTTGTAAACACAGAAGTTTAGAGGAGATCATACTGCAATGCTATTTATTTATAAGGTTTATTCCCTTAAATCATTCTTGTAACCCTTTTATCTGTAAACAATTTGCTACCACAGGTAAAATGTGCCACACACATGGCTCTTATGGATTAAGGAGTCCTGTGCATTTATCATCTATATTGATTTATGAATGAAGAAAATTAATATGAAAGCTATACTCTATTGACTTGTACCTTTGGTACACAGTAAATTTTATTTTTCTTGAGGAAGGATGGAGAAGAAATCCTCCAGGATTCATGTCTTTCTCTTTACTTCCCATTCCCTGGCTGTACTCTCAACAGTCCTCCATCACAGTGGCAATCCTCTCCCCACTCAAATAGTGCTGGCTGTGGCTCACTCCAGAACACAGTGCTAAGGCAAGCAAACTAATGCTGATCTGTGTCTCTTCCTGTGCAGTGCTGCTGTCTCCTTGTGGCTTGGGGAGTGAGGGTACTAAGTTGGAGTATCTTGTGGCCACACATTATATTGTTTGCTACACCTACCTGTCTTTCTCTTCTGTTACAGATGATAGGCTAGATGATAGGATATTGAATTGTGAGTTAGGAGACATGGGTTTTATTCCTGACTCTGCTTTGGATGAACTGTGTTCCTTGGGCAAGTTGCTTCACCTATTTATGCCTGTGTTTTCCCCTCCTACTTTTTCCTAGCTTATCTATTTCAATTGCAACTCTTTGGGGCAGGGACTTTCTCTTACTATTGGTATGCATCTAGCCCAGTGATCTTCATCCAGACATCTAACCACTACTTTAACACAAATAATAAATAATAATCAGATGCATTAGAATCCTATTTTGCTATTATTCTTATACCACACCTATCATGGAGATATCTGAGCATCCTCTTAATAGTGAAGCACTGATGAGATAGCCTATTGTCTAAAATGCTCACCTCACCTTACTAACTGGGATTAGGCTTTGTTGAGGCCAGGAACAGTGGAGACATCTTCAAGAGTGGGGGGAGTAGGTAGATCTAAACTGGGATGTGCTCCTTCTTTGCTTTTAGCATGTGGGGGCAGTGTCTCTTTCATCCATCTTCCCCCCTCATCCTCCTTTCTCACACTCAGGGCATGGGAGAGAGGTCCTATGCTGCATCTAGGGCCTTGTTCTATGGTTTGTCACACCCACCTGCTGCTGCTGCCATTGGCTGGTGAGGGTGTTGCTGGGTGCTGGCTCCTGTTAATGGTATGGAGAGCAAGGGGCATTGAAACAGTTTGCTGCTTAGGTGGGGTAGCTGTTGTGGGCTCTTGCTTCAGCCCCACCATTAATCTAGGTGCTAGGGGTCTAAGCTGATCACCAATTTTGGAGTCTGTAAGGAATTTTTCACATATGGCAAAACTGACAAACTGCTATATGGGTTTTTTCCACCTTCCATTTGACACCCAGGATGTCTGATTTTGGGGGTTAAATTACAATTGTGATAACTCTTGCAGGTTCTGGTGCACTTTGTGTGTTAGGAAGAATCCGAATGAGGTCATTTTACCCAGGGGAGTGCCTGGACATTGGTCATGGGCACTGCATGGCGAATAGGTGTGCCTCTATGTTCCCAGACCTTGTGACTCCCAACTCTCTCCTATCTCCTGGCATGGAGGAGAGGGTAGGTCAGGAATCTGGCTTCCAGTCAGGGTCCCTTGGTGAGTTTGTAGGTGCACAGTCACCATCAGTTTTATAGTCCACTGGGGCCATTGGTGCCCATTGAGAATTGCTCTGGACCAGCCCTGCTGGGTAGTTTGACGTGAAACAGTTTTTTAGAAAGTTGCATCCTCTGCATGTAACCATATTATGGTTTGTGTCTCATTGTTTTCGTGTCCACATCTATAACAGACTATCCTGATTAAGGGAATTAATTAGTTAATTAAAAAGCTACATTGTGACTGCCCTAGCAAGGATAATTCAGAGGGGAGAAGAGGGCTATTTTACTCCATGCATAATATGACTATCTGCAGTCCCTGAGTACAGAGGGATAGCTAGCAAGTGCTGCCAGCAATACTTAATGGCCCAAGGAGAGGGTGTCTGAGTAAGGTGTGGGACATCACCTGGAGTGTTATGTAATGGGAGCACATGATACCTCTTTTTGGAAATGTCAGTTTGCTTCTTCAGCATGCCTGGAAACATTATGCCTGCTCCTGGCCACCTCAGACACAATCCCTCCATCCACAGCACCTTCTATCTATTCCTAAACCTGTTGCAGGAACACTTAATTAGACCGTCAGGCAATTAAAAATAAACAGTCTGAAAAGACTTAAATGAAACAAAATTCTGTTGTGGAAAAAGCAATACAAGCCTGCAAATAATACCCATTGCACGTCATCTTTATTTCTTTTGTGTTAAAAGCACCACTTTTAGAATTTTCATGCCAGGTTAAACAGTATGGCTATGTGCAACTCACAATTTAGGTTGGCAGAATTTTGTACAAAATCATTTGCTATTTCATTTCAGTCAATTTCACACCCTCCAATTTTTTTTGTTTTATTTACAGTTTAGATGAAGTGGCTATTTTCATGTTGAATTTTCCATGTTTATGGAGAACAAGCCACCTTCATTCCATAAATGTGGCCCATTTGCTCTCAGAAAGAAACACATTTTTGTACTAAAACTGTGGGTACTGAGATTATTTTTGTTCAAATGGACCAGTTTTTGAGTTCAGAAAGGTGTGAAAAATTTAGTTGTGTTATAACTGCTCTACCCAACTTTGTTTAATGCAGGGATCAGCAACCTTTGGCACACGACCCACCAGGGTTTGCTTACCTACCATGTCCACAAGTTTGGCTGATCGCGGCTCCCACTGGCCGTGGTTTGCCATTTCAGGCCAATAGGGGTAGCGGGAAGCGGCGGCCAGCACATCCCTCGGCCCTCGCTGCTTCCCGCAGCCTTCATTGGCCTGGGACGGCGAACCGTGGCCAGTAGGAGCCGTGATCAGCTGAACCTGCGGACGTGGTAGGTAAACAAACCAGGCCGGCCCGCCAGGGGGCTTAGCCTGGCGAGCCGCATGCCAAAGGTTGCCAATCCCTGGTTTAATGTCACAGGTCAGGTCCTCTGGTCTGACTGAGATGCAATTGGCACAGGACCAGAGATGGATAAGAGATGACCCCAAAGCTGTATCTGCACTTGGAGCTAGGGTTATGATTCCCATCTTGTGTAGGCACTGGTGCTAGCTCTCATATGAGCTAGCACGCTAAAAATACTAGCATAGTCATCGTGGCAGCAGCAGTGTCACCGTGCTAACTGCCCTGAGTACAAACCGAGTAGGTAACCATGGGGTTCAGACTCAGGGCAGCTAGTACAGTCCCACCACTGCTACTGCCTGTGCTACCGCAGGTCCACTAGTATGTTTAATGTGCTAACTCAGATGAGAGATAGGACAAGTATTTTCTACCCAAGCTGGGAATCACACCTCTAGGTCCAAGTATAGACGTAGCCAAAGACCAGGGCTACACTAGCACTTGAAATCTTTGATAGTATAACAATGCAGGTTGGGGTGTGCTGCTTTTTATTTATTTTATTTTGGTGGCATTCCTATACTAGCAAAATCCTTAGTGTGGATATGATTATACTGGCATAATCATCCGTTTGTCAGTATAGCTTATTTTGCTCTGGGAACCAATGCCAGCTATACAGCAGCTGGTATAAATGACATCAACATTAGGAGGGCTTGCTGACATATCTATATACCAGCAAACCTTTTCTAGTGTTGACTTGGTCTAAGGCAGATTTATATTCCTACAGTCCTGGGGCTGTTTGGGGAGGTTTCCAGTCAACATCATTTAGACCCGCATCAGGGCTATTACATCCTGTCCTAGCCCCTCCCTTCCTCCCCAGAAGCCAGCAGATCACTGAGTGTGGGATGCCCCAAAACTCTTTCTCCTTGTAATGCCCCCTACATATGGGGGCCAGGAGGGATTGTGGTGTAGGAGCCACTGTGGCATTCCTATGACATCCTGGGATTACCCAATGTAGGAGGAATCCTCAGGGGATCAGTGCCTGCACTGGCTTTCCAGCTGCTTTATGCCACTAGAGAGGGGTCAGGGTCTGGCACCACCATTTAACCCCTGAATACTAGCTGAATGAATCATCATTTATTGGACGATTTACTAAACCTCTCCAGATTAAACACCAATCAGTGTCAATGACAGGTGAACAGGAGCCACAATATTCACCTTCAGAACTGGTAAAATTCAGATGCAATCTGTATCCTGGATCTAGCTCTAATAATTTACATTATCATTATGCATACTGGCTCTCTTGGAGACATCCTGAAGTGGATGACCTGATTAAGCACTTCCTGGTGGAGTGGAGTGTTCTGTGTTAAGTTAGTAAATGTTTTGGCTCTGTATGTTATAGGACTGATATAACTAACACACACAAAAAAGTGGTCAAAAAACCCACACCTGAACTGAGGATTGTAAACTGACTGCTCATTCTGTCAAAATTATGTGAACAGCACTGAGGCCCAGATCCTCAAAGGTATTGTGGCTCCTAACTTCCATTGATTTCAATGGAAACAGGGGCGGCTCTATGTTTTATGCCGTCCCAAGCACAGCAGTCAGGCGGCCTTTGACGGCATGCCTGCGGGCGGTCCGTGGTCACGCGGATTTGGCGGCATTTCTGCAGGTGATCTGTCGGTCCCGTGGCTTCGGGGTACCCACTGCCGAATTGCCGCCGAAACCACAGGACCGGAGGATCTCCCGCAGGCACGCCACCGAACACCATCTGACTGCTGCCCTCACAGCGACCGGCAGGCCGCCCCCCATGGCTTGCCACCCCAGGCATGCACTTGCTGCACTGGTACCTGGAGCCGCCCCTGAATGGAAACCACTGTTGTCACTGTCACTGATGCTGATTGTCCCCTTACAGACAAGGAGGAAAACTGCACCCAGAAATGCACATACAAAATGGAATGCAATGTCCACATACTCAACCCACTGATAAATGTACAGATAGCAAAGAGTACCTCCAGTATAAGGGACTGGAGAATGGTGTGCACTAGTTATAACTGATCAGAGGACAAAGAACAATCATGTAATGATGACCCACATATGACATGACAAAAATGCTATGCACTGCTATAATCTGTCTACTTTCACTATTTATATAGCTGTTACTGGAGCATCTAGGTGTTGCTGCATTACTGAAGTTATAGCATCCACCTGACTGTGAGAGAAATGAGAAAGTCCAGGAAGTAGTTACCTAGATGTCAAAATATCAAAACAGAAAGTAGTATACAAAAGTATCTATACTTGCATTGCTTACATTGAACTATAGCAGGTGGTGTCAAAAGGAACAGGTAACAAGCTCTGATACTCCAGACTGTAAGAGCAAAATAGATTAGGTGAACACACAGTCCTTGTGGAAACCCCACTTTTTTAACCCCTGTGCTATGTCAGAATGCATTCCCTTTCTTCGTATAGTAAACTTGTAATGAAAGGAAATTGGAGGTTTTCCAGGTAAATTTTAACTTTTCAGTAAAAAAAAAAACAACAACAATAAAGTAGGTTGAGTTGGAAACACCAGGATGGTGCTTCATGGGCATTGCAGTTTGGTTATTTCCTGTGCCCATTCTCCTATATTGGGCTGACTCCCTAACTGGATTACATCTCCCAGGATGTACCTCAGTCTCCGCTCTTGACAAAGGGAGGTTGTGTATCATGGCCATGGAGCCCAGGCCATTCAGGAGAATGGGGACCAGAGGCAACCAAACTACAACTCTCATGAGGCACCTGGACGGCATATCTGAATTGAAGTGTTCTGCTTTTTAGATGTTTTGGTTGTTGGGGAAAAAAATGTTTTCCAGTGAAAGCAAACACTTTTTGTGAAATATTCAGATTAGTCAACCCCCCAAATTTCCATCAGAGTTTCACTGAAAAAGCTCCAATTAGCCCTGCCTGTGTTGACACTGCTACCTTTCTCTGTCCATTCACATGGACAGATCGATGTTCTACTGTACCATTTTGTCACATGTACATGTTCTCCTCCTGTAACATGTTCTCTAATCCCAGATCACCTGGGATCAGGCAAGTGCTCACCTCTTGCTTGAGTGCCAGATGTTCTTGAGGATAATGGAGATCCTGCGGAGGTCCTAGTGGTTTTGGATCTTCTGTCCGTCCATCAGCAGCTGCTCTCTATTCACCATCTGAGACCACATAGAGATTAATGAGTTTGCTACAGCCTTACCCAAGGGCTATGTGGCTTTTTGCTCATGAATTAGAGTTTCATACACTAAGCTCCAGAAGTCCCAGGTTCAATCCCACACACTGGGGTCTCTTGGTGTTACAAGTGGTGGCCCATATGGGGACAGAGCACCACACCCAGCAGGCATGTGGGTTACAGGAAGAATGACAGTTGGCAGTGCCTGAACCTGGATATGCACCATATACCTCCGTTAGGGTATCTTGGTAGCTTCCACACAATAGGTGGCCTAAACTACACAATAGGTCCAGCAGATAAGGGCAAATAATACTTATTGCTCTAAGGAAAGCATTCAACTAAATAGTGATTCAGGACAATTTAGAAAAGCAGGACAAGCACAAGTCCATGGGGCCAGATGCACTGCATCCGAGGGTGCTAAAGGAGTTGGCGGATGTGATTGCAGAGCCATTGGCCATTATTTTTGAAAACTCATGGTGATCAAGGGAGGTTCCAGATGACTGGAAAAAGGCTAATGTAGTGCCCATCTTTAAAAAAGGAAGAAGGAGCATCCAGGGAACCACTGCCCAGTCAGCCTCACCTCAGTACCTGGAAAAATAATGGAGCAGGTCCTCAAAGAATCAATTTTGAAGCACTTCGGGGAGAGGAAACTGATCAGGAACAGTCAGCATGGATTCACCAAGGGCAAGTCATACCTGACAAACCTAATTGCCTTCTATGATGAGGTAACTGGATCTGTGGATGAGGGGAAAGCAATGGATGTGTTATTCCTTGACTTTAGCAAAGCTTTTGATACGGTCTCCCACAGTATTCTTGCCAGCAAGTTAAAGTAGTATGGGCTGGATGAATGGACTATAAGGTGGATAGAAAGCTGGCTAGATCATCGGGCTCAATGGGTTGTGATCAATGGCTCCATGACTAGTTGGCAGCGGGTATCAAGTGGAGTGCCCCAAGGGTTGGTCCTGGGACCGGTTTTGTTCAATATCTTCATTAATGATCTGGAGGGTGGCGTGGATTGCACCCTCAGCAAGTTTGCAGATGACACTAAACTGGGAGAAGTGGTAGATGCGCTCGAGGGTAGGATAAGATACAGAGGGACCTAGACAAATTAGAGGATTGAGCCAAAAGAAATCTGATGAGGTTCAACAAGGACAAGTGCAGAGACCTGCACTTAGGATGGAAGAATCCCATGCACTGCTACAGACTAAGGACCGAGTGGCTAGGCAGAAGTTCTGCAGAAAAGGACTGAGGGGTTACAGTGGACGAGAAGCTGGATATGAGTCGACAGTGTGCCCTTGTTGCCAAGAAGGCTAACAGGATTTTGGGCTGTATAAGTAGGAGCCTTGCCAGCAAATCGAGGGACATGATCATTCCCCTCTAGTCGGCATTGGTGAGGCCCCATCTGGAGTACTGTGTCCAGTTTTGGGCCCCACACTAGAAGAAGGATGTGAAAAAATTGGAAAGAGTCCAGCGGAGGGCAACAAAAATTATTAGGGGGCTGGCGCACATGACTTATGAGGAGAGTCTGAGGGAACTGGAATTGTTTAGTCTGCAGAAGAGAAGAATGAGGGGGGATTTGATAGCTGCTTTCGACTACCTGAAAGGGGGTTCCAAAGAGGATGGATGTAGACTGTTCTCAGTGGTGTCAGATGACAGAACATGTAGCAATGAATAGTCTCAAGTTGCAGTTGGGGAGGTTTAGGTTGGATATTAGGGAAAACTTTTTCACCAGGGGGGTTGTGAAGCACTGGAATGGGTTACCTAGGGAGGTGGTGGAATCTCCTTCCTTAGAGGTTTTTAAGGTCAGGCTTGACAAAGCTCTGGCTGGGATGATTTAGTTGGGGATTGGTCCTGCTTCGAGCAGGAGGCTGGACTAGATGACCTCCTGAGGTCCCTTCCATCCCTGATATTCTATGATTCTATGATTAAACAGACACGCTGGAGCCAGGAACAGATACCCCTCCTGGAGTACATATTCCCCCATAGTTTTAAAATCCCAGACACTTTCCTGAGATGGTGTGCCTGACAAACTGGAGTTCAAGGGTAGCACTAGATATCTCTGAATTTAAAAAGGCAGCCAAAATAATAGGACAGAGGCACTTTTGACAGAGCAGGTTAAAATTGGCACCGTGATAGCTGGTAATAATCCTGGTTATAAAACAACAACCACAACTCTAAGCAGGCAAACACTTTCTTACAAGCTTCCTGTTCTTCACCTCAGCTAGCCTGTGATGAACCACTGTCCCTAGCACAAGAACTTTAACACTGGACCACCAAAAGGACTGACAGATTCTCCCTGGATAAGGAGGATAGTCTCTGGGGTACTCAGCCTTTCCACAACTGCTTGTGGGGAGAACTCAGGATCTGCCAGTACAAACCAGGTTTCTGGATGCACCTTTCAGTGGCTGGCTGCTGAGAAGAAGTAAATGTGCTGGAGCTCAGTGCTAGTAGGCCTGCATGTGCAGCTTGGCCTTAATATTGGTCATATGGTCTCAGCCATGATGGTTTGGCAGTGGAGTCTCCCAAATCTCCAAATCAAACCCAGGCAACTGCTATTAGCCCCCACCCCACCAAATACTCCAAACTTGGCAAAGCAGCACATCGAGCTCCAGGCCCAGCACTCTCTCTCCTCTAGCTTTCCATAGCCAATCCCCTGCCCTTCAATCTGCTGGCCAATCAGTGCAGTCCCTGTAGGATCTCCTCACTTTCGACTTCCCCAACATTCAGGATCACCAAAGCAAGTCCCTACACACTTCTGCCAGTTTGGTGCTGTTATCAATTGTGAATGCTTCTATGGCCACTCATACTCTGTAGTGTGCTTGCAAGCTGCCTCTATCTACTTTAATTTGTTCACTGCTACACATGTCATGTAAGATGGTAGCAGTCTGCTAGCCTATTTTCCAGTACTCACACCTGTGTTGTTTATTCCAGTGCTCTCTTTTGTTCTGATGTACAGCTTTCTGGGCACATTCCCAAAGCCATACTGTACTATAGCTCTGTGCTGCAATGCAAGTGTTCACATTTTTGGTACACCTTTCTCTCCTTTGCAGGGGAAACTGTATTTCCTATACCTTTCTGCATTGCTGTATGATACGCGCCAGATGGGGTAATCAAACCCTCCTTGTTAAATGAGAGCAAGAGTCAAAGTGAGATGTGAACATTCTGTATTTTGTTTTTGTCTTCTGAAAATGGATTCTTTCAGCTGGTCCGTTCCTTCAGCAGGAATTAACTTAGATGGGTTACACTGTATTGCATAAGAACAATGACATCAAGTGACTTAACGGCATTAATTTTTTCCATATCTTACCCACTCAGAAAACACTCATTTTAGTTTTAAGGCTTCTGTTATTACTTACTGCAAGTAAAAAACAGGACAAAGGAAGAGGAACACTGTCGATATAAAATGAAAGGCAAATATAAAAACTCTTCAAGTTCTGGGCACGAAAGCCACAATAATAAGCTAGCAATAGACTTATGAATTGCAATCCATAAAGGGTGAAAACTGTTGTTTTATGAATATTAGCATTTAACATTATGAATAGTTCACAGCATGCCCATCTGGGTCTAACATTCTCCATATTTAAATATCATTCATCAGTTTGAAACTGCCAGAAAATGTTCTCCTTCTGCTGGTTCTAGAAATTTATTTCTCTCTTGGTGATTTTATTTATGGGATTACATACTACCAGCTCTTCTCTGTGCTACAGTTTATTAGACCTGGAAAAATCTGCTTGGAAAGCAATCTCTTTTTAGTTTTTGTTCTTTTGAACAATGCTCACCAGGTTCCCCGAGATTCACAAAAGCTTATGCATAGCTTGTTCAAGCCTGAAACTTTACAAATGGGATGTACCTAAATGCCAGATACCTATTGTGGATCAGCAATGGTGACTAGGAAAAAAAGATGTGTGCTTCAACCTGATTTAGCTAACTCGAGTTAACTAACTCCAGGTAAAAATCTTAGTGAAGACAAGGCAGTTTGTAGTTTTCACATAAGTTAGCAGGTAGGCTTCCCCATAGTTTTTAAGTCGACCTGTATGAAAAGTGCAAACTGCTTTGTCTTTACTAAGATTTTACCCTGTTAGCCAACTGGAGTTAAGGACCTTATTTTTTTCCTAGTTGAAGACAAGGACGATAGGGTTATATTTCACAGGCTTATCATGGTGTATATGTTACTTAGCCAAATAAAGCAGATATGGCGGGTTGTCAGAAGACAAAGTAACAGAGATAAATAATTGCAATATTCATTAGGGCTATCCTCTCTCTCTTCCTCTTCATCAATAGCAATAAAATCATTTTTCTGTATCTGATGGTCTATCTAATACCCTTTTTCCATCAGCATCCGCTCACTTCCTTCTGTTGTCAACCGTCAGCAGTGAGCTGATAAGTGGAGATGATGCAAGGGTGAGGAAAGGTGAAGGTGAAAAAGAATAAAAAGGATGAGGTGGGTGATTTTTTTCAGGATTCCAAATTTATAAGTGAAATTTTCACTTAGCTTGGAGCTGTGGGTTCTGAGTGAACCAAAACTGCAGACAGATCTCTGTGAATTGAATCTGCTACTTTGGTATCACTAAAACCAATCAGACCCAAAGCTGTGGGTTTGCATTTGTTTAGTTCTGAGTCCTGTCTGAGTCTGTGCCATACTAATTACAGCACTCAGCTCTTAAAAGTAAACATTTACATTCTCATAATACGTAATGATCTTTTTTTATATACACAGCATTCTGGGCCAGTCCATCCCAAAATCATTGATTTCAACTTACTGCAATAAATCATAGTTTGAAAGGATTAGATAGATAGATAGATAGATTCTCCTAGTTCAAACTATAATGTATTAATTGCAGTAAGCTGACATCAATGATTTTGGGATGGTGCTGGCCCAGAATGCTTGGGATAATAAAAATAGTATTGCTTGGTTCAGGGAACCAGTGAATATTTTAACTTGACTGTAGAATAGCTCATGAACCACTAGCAGTAGAAACTAATAGAGGTATACGATTAATTAATTTTTCAGTTTGGTGGCTGAACCAACAAAAAAACAAATAAAATAAATATTGTTTGACCAAAAACTAAATATTTTGTTATATTTTCAAAGTTTCTAAAATGTTTTAATAGCTTTTAAAATAAACTTAAGGGAAATTTCTAAAGAAATATCTTTCCAAAATGAACAGTTGAAATGTTTTGTTTTGGAAATGCTGAAATGAACTGTGTTGACATTTCTGATTTTTAGGCACGAATTGTTTCAGTTTGACCAGAATCTGAATTTTCTGTGACAAGACTATTGGCACAAAATTTTTCAGTCATATCCAGAAACTAATGAACCTATTGTCCCTGGATCGACTTTGCAATTCCCAAGAGAGCAAATGTTAATAGGTGAAGTATTCTCGGTCCTGTTTTGCTGGGCGTACAAAAATCAATGAGGAGAATGGCATATCAGATTATGTATAAATGCTTTTATCTAAAAATTAAATGACAAACTTTCTACTTGTTCTAACTAAGGATGCTATGGTAAAAGCAAGTTTCACTAATTGCATAGCTATCTCTTTTTCTACTGAAGTTTTTAACCCCAGAAGTAGGTTATGAAAGAAGAATATATAGAGTGCAAACAAGAACTGACAAAATTAAGAAGCTATGCAAAAACTTTATTGAAAAAGGAATATTGTAATGGATTTAATGTATAAAGTTGAAGAGGAAAAACCAGAATAACAGAGGAAATTGTAACCTCCTTGGGTTAATGATGAACCACAAAAGATTTTATCTTTTATTTTTTATCTTGTTTCATTATCTTTTAGTGTTTCATTCTGTTAATGACATGTCTTTCTATGGAGAAAATTTAGATAAAAAGAGTATTCTAAAACACTCTAATTGCATAATTAATGTATTACATAATACTAATAATGACATACTTGATCTATTCTTGGCACTGGCTATTGTAAGAAAGAAATAATTTAATTCCAATATTATTACCTAGATCAAGTAATTGTTCATAGATACGCTTCACAATTCAATGGTTTAGAGCCATATTCTGTGGTGATGTAAATTGATACAGTTCTATTGACTTCACATGGAAAGTTGACTTCAGTTAGCTGTGCCTGTTTATACTAGCAGAGAATTTGGCTCCAGTATTTTACTGGTGATGCACTGAGATTTAGCAGAGTCAATCCAGTAGAGTGTGACTCTACTTTCTGTCTTCCTAAATATTTGACATGTGGACACACACTTTGGTACAGTGTGTTGAACAACACATTTTGGTAAAAACCTGCCTAATGTCCTCCCCTTTCTGGTCTAATAATAAGGTTGCATTCTGGCAGAAATCCCACCTGACCATTTCCTCCATTTCTGGGCCAATTAAGAAGTGGTCCTTGGTCAGTAGGAACTTGTGCCATGAGCCATTTTGATTAGTCTTTAACAAGGAATGATAAATCAAGCCTCCTCCCCTTTCTAAGGTTAATAGGCAAGATGTAGATGGGCTGTGTTATTCTAAGTCATTCAAAGTAGGAGGTCCTGATGTTTTGAAAAGAGAGGAAAAAATAAACTTATATTTGGGGAAAAAAGGAACTAACAATTTATCTATCATCTATCTATCTAATCTATCTCATAGCTAAATTCTGAGACAGAGTAGATAAAATCACTAGAAAATCACTCAATCTGAATTTTATAGCCTTTTTTGGGATCTAATCAGATTCCTTCAATGTTTGATGTGTTGTATTTATCACATAGTTAACTAGTGTGGGAAACAATAAAATGGGATCTTAAGAGATGTCATCAGAAGAAATACTGGCCCTTGGATGAATGCAGTAAAAGTATTTCTCTCATATTGGTTTAAAAAACATAGTATAGCAGGTCAAGAATTTAAATATGTGGCTTACCCATAAACCTCTGAACAGCTGAGAAACTCATGGAGAAACTCACAAACATTTCTAAATGCAACTGGCATATCTCTAGTTAACCTCTATACCAGCATCTACAAACTCAGAAGCCATTTGGATTCTTTTGGACACTGTTATTCCAGTATAGGAGTACCTTTTTCTAGTTTAGCCTGGATCACTCTGAAAAAAGCCAGTTTTTATTCCTCAGTAAGAATGCCCAAATGTGGAGTTATATAGTTATATATATGTTCAATTTTCCCACATAGACAGACCCTATGTAATTTTCTCTAGGGCATCACAAGGCCACCTATTTATTGCCATTGTCTAAGAATTGTTCTTAAAAATAACCAAGTTCTATATAATCACAGCCATTAGTCAGTCATGGGAGAAAGTAAAGCTCTTCTTACTCTCCTGCTTAGCTCTGCAATTCTACTCAGGGGGTAACATCCTGGCCCCAATGAAACCAGTGGGAGTTTTACCATTTACTTCAATGGATTTCCTGGATTTCAATCAGGCTAGAGAGATCAGGGGCTGCTCACCTTAACCTCCTGGCTGTGAGCTAACAAGCAAGGAGGAAACAAAGGGGAGATTTTTGGGGGGGGAGTGGGAAGAACCTGGCTCTGCCCTCCACGTCCCATTTGCCTGGCAGAGTAGCTGGCTGGGCACAGGAAGGGGATGCCAAAAGGGGTGAAATAACTTGTTCCTACCTCACAGCAAGGTAGGGAGGGCTGGGCAGAGGGTAGGAATTAACTTCCCAGTCTCTTCCTGGGATGGTGTAGCTATGCTCTGCCTCACAAGGCAGGTTGTAAAGTTCCAATCTAGCCCAGGGGTGGCCAAACTGGTTTGTGAGTCACATGTGGCTCTTTTACTGCTCAAGTGCAGCTCACGGAGCCCCTCATACCCCACCCCCATTCTCCACCTACCAGATGGGAGTGGGGAGCTTGGAACTTCTACCTTGCAGTGGGGGTTGGTCTCAAGGCTTCCAGCGGGGTACACCTGCCAGGGCTTGGGGCTTCAACAGGAGCGGGGCTGAAGCCCCGAGCCCCGGCAGGTGTGCCCCAGCTCTCAAACTTCTGAAGATTGTTGTATGAGGCTCAGAGGGTCAGTAAATTTGGCCATCCCTGATCTAGCCCAAAGGGATTAAGCACAGAAATGCAAGAACTATTTCTACATTTTTTTAACTTAAGTTAAAAGTCTGTGTTCATTTAGAATGTTGTTGTGAAAAGCAAGGAGGGTCTCAAACATGGTTAATCACTGCAGATGGTTACAGACCCATTAAATCTTAAGTACCTGTTTGCTTATCAAATCCTCACATGGTAAACTACCCCCTGGTTCATGTAAGTAACTTAGTTTTAGAACATATAATTAGGATTACAATAACTGTACTTTTGCTAATTGCCAGCCCCCCAAATGAGAGAAGTGTATCCTGTTGAGAGATGGGGGTGGATGGAACTTAAAAATGTAGTTTCTAGACTAAGCAACAGGGGCTGGATGACTCAATATGAACTGTTTGTCTTATTTCTGGGCATCATGGTTCAATTCAGCAGCTAGCATCTATGTGAAATAGCTTGATTTCCTTGGCAATCAATCACAGGAGAACAACAGTACACATAATTTATCACAATTTATCTCTTTTCAAGAGAGTTTCATGATGGAAATAGCATAAAGACCAAATTATTTCTCACTCAAAAGGGGTTGGATGCTTTATTTTAGCATGTAGTTCTTGGCAAGAAATTGCAATTTCTTGTCATTTATTAGGCCTTATCAGTACGAAGCTCTCTGTTAAAGTGCTCTTTAGAACATTCACTGTGCTAAAAATTTTCAGTGGCCAATACCATTTAGTCCCAACACAATATTTGTTTTTTTCTTGATTCCATCCAACAATCAGTTTATAGTTATTAGATATAAATTTTAGAATAAAGGTGAACAAAAATATGATCAGAAACTTGTACAACAAGTGTGATCTCATACTATTGAAGTGAGATATTTCTGCACCATGTGCAATAGAGATTCCATAGTTACCGTCATGGGACCAGATATCTAACTGGACTAAATTGGTATAATTTAATTCATTTCATAGCTGTGCCTATTTCCACATGCTGAGGGTCTGGCCTATAATCTCTTCATAGATTATAACAAAAATATAAAGAAAGCAAAGAAGGTATCCTTCTGACTTTACACAGAAAGAATCTCATTGAGGCAGTAGTACAGAATATGGAGAAAACAATGAAGGCTGGATTTTAATGCCAGTAGCATGAATAAAGTACTTTTATTCCACAAGTGATCCCACAGAGTTCTCTCTTTATCTTCAGACTATGTTAAAATAATACTTAGTATCAGATAGCACTAGAACGACAATCAGGCTATAGCCTGAAATACAGTTTCTTCAAAATATCTCTGCCATAATTTCACACCAACACAAGAGGCATTTACCTGACTTTAGTTAGGCTTGAATAGGATTATCATCTGAAAGTTTGGAGACTTACCCAGTCTTCTGAAATATCAGAATCTTTTAATGGAATGGGACTTCTGAGCTACAGTCACAACAGGACACAGTCATTGTAATGAAACTATGACAGAGGAATGTTCCAGCCAATGGCATCTCCATGGCAGTATTCATACACATTCTACTCATGTTGTATCTGGAGACTGAATTCTCCCAAGTTCACTTTGGAGTGGAAACTATTCCAAAACAGGATGTTTGTTCTGATTGACTTGATAGAGGACCTGAAAGAAGATGAAAATAAAATTTGAAAAATCCTGAATAACCTAGAAGAATTTGGAATCTCCATCTAAACTTACTACTGCTTGGAAGCCATGAAAGTGAATATTGGGACTCTCCTACAGAGTCTGACATGCGGTTGGATGTCTCCAGGGTCAGCATCTGTTGGGGAGACTTCATGTAGGGTATGCTTACACTGCAGTTGCAGGTGTGATTGTAGCTCTTGTAGGCATACCTGTGCTAGCTTTAATCTCATTAGTACAACTAGACATAGCTGTTAGGATGCAACAGCAAGGACCAGGGTGTAGATTAGCAATGCAAGTGTAACCCACACACCTCCCGGGTGTAGTGTTCTGTCCCATCTAATGGCATTTAGACCACTGAGAGAGAGAGATTAATGAGTCTGCTCTACAGCCTTTGCTAAGGGCCAGTTGGCTTTTAGCTCATGTAGTAGAGGCTCATGCACTAAACTCCAGAAACCCCAGGTTTGATCCTGCCTGCTGACAACCAGGGTCTGTTGGCGTTACCCAAGTACTTACCCAGAGTTCCAGGTGGGCTTGTACAATCCCTGCTAAACCCCATGAACCAGTACCTTCATTGCTATTTTTAACCATTCTAGCTAGATTAAAGCTACCACAGGTATGCCTACCTGAGCTGCAATTGCAGTTGCAGTGCCGATATAACCATAGTGATAGGTTTAAATAAGAGCTAGTTATCCTTTTTGGGGGCTAAAGAAACCTAGTTTTGTAGCAAGACGTTTGTACTGTCTTCTTCTTATGTATTAATTTATTTATTTTTACATAAATCCCTATGGAGGTCCTAATTCAAAGCTCATTAGGGCCAAATTCAGAAGTGATATTTAATATAGTGTATTCTGACTGCCTTAAAATTAGACTCTCATTACCTTGCTCAGTAACGTTTTTGTCTAAGTGAATTTAACCTGGTGAAAATTTAACACTGAGGAGTTGGCAGAAATTGTAAGTTGCAAGTTAAAGTTGGATGGAACTTACTCCTTTGTATATTCTCCTATTAAGTGATTTTTTTCACTATGTTCTTGTTTTCTAGACACTCAGCTTGTGGTCACTATATTCCTGTTTTCTAGACACTCAGCTTGTGATTTATCCCAGTTTATACTCTGTTACGCTCTCTTTCCCCCAGACCAAATTCATTGGCCGTGGGTAAGAAGTGGTGTGTGTAAGGCCAAATCTACATAACTATAGGCTATGCTGGCCTAACCCCATAGTGTGGCTGCTGCCTACCCCAGCAGAAGGGTTTTTTCTGTCAAAGTAGGAACACCACCTCCCCAAGCAATGTTAACTAGGTTGATGAAGGCATTCTTCCGCCAACCTAGCTATATCTACACTGATGATTAAGTCAACATAAGTTATGTTGATCTAAATTATAATTGTAGACTAGGCATAAGTTACACATTGATATTGGTGTGTGAAAAGCTTTGCCCTGTGGATCACACTGATGCTTAAGAGGGCAGGAAGGAAATAGTTACTTTGTTGTACGTGTCATGCTTTGACTTTGAGAAAATTTTCAACTGGCAGGAAAGCTATCCTTGCCTCTGCAACAGGTATTTAATGTAACCAATGGGCCAGATTCACTGGCATTCTCCACCACCCAATTAATGCAAACCAGCTGTAAATCCAGTTTAACTGGCTGATTATGCTGGGTTTATGGCTTATTTAGTCAGACCATATTGTGAATCTAACCAAAATTTCTGCAACATTTGTTAAAGCTCACTTGCTTAGCAAGCATATCAACAAGGATATAATTGAAACAAGTTGGATATACACAAATTACTC
Organism: Trachemys scripta elegans; assembly: GCF_013100865.1. Classification (NCBI taxonomy): domain Eukaryota; kingdom Metazoa; phylum Chordata; order Testudines; family Emydidae; genus Trachemys; species Trachemys scripta. Next base: position 31,592,654 of record NC_048298.1, on the reverse strand, counting down.
TTCTAGAATATTAAAGTATTGCTCTTTAATAAACTTGATGTAAGACTGCCAAGTCTGATTGTAATTCAGATAAATTTTAGTAAGCCTTTGCTAAGACAGGAAGACTGACCTTTCAAAACCTTAGAACCCTGATTAAAGAATTTTATGCAGCAAAGAGTATGTTAAGTAGTAGAAATGAGACATCATAATTATCAGCAGTATCCTATGAAACTACTAAAAGCTGAACTTTATGATAAACTGCTACAGGTTATGGTATTTTTGCTTCAGCAAGCAAAATTTTGAGTGCTCTCTACACATCATCTTTCAAAAATGTACTACTCTGTTATATTTGCAATACACGTTTCTTATTAGATAATACCCTATCAAAATTCAGACTTATAGTAGGTTTTGCCTTGTCACATATTCACCCCACATTTGAACTGAAGCATATATTATGTCTGCATTTGTAATACCTTAAGAAAGAATAATTTCAGGTCCTGAATGATGATGTTTCAGCTCCTATATGGATATAATGTTAAACCCTCTACAACCAATTGGCCCATACCAACTCCCATTGCAATCATTGGAAAGCCTCCAAAGGACTTCAGTGGGAGTCAGATTAGGCCCTAATGCAGAAGTCATCATAGGATGGGATTCTGATTAGTATGAAAGTGATTGGAATAGACTGAATAGAATATAAAAACGGACACAGTTTGTACTTGAACTGAAGTCGTACTCTATCAGTGTGAAAGTCATTGAGGCAGAGTCAGTCCTTCATTTTGCCCATACAACCCCAGTTCAGCTCACTATGTCAGCATGCTAGGAAAAAATAATTCTGGTATCTCATATCCAAACATAAATTGCTTTCAATGCAATAAGATACCAGGAAGAAATTGAGAAAACTAGGTCATGATTAGCGCTGCAGCAAAATGTTTTCCATGCTGATGAGTTTAGGAAATTCTGAACTCATGGGCTTTGCTCACAAGTATTCTGTAATTCATCTATTCTTCTCATACCAGTGTGGCCCAGGGATGATCTCTCTTCCAGCGTGCTCATCTCCCATTCAGCAGCTCCAGGCCTTGATAATCTCTCCATTCCCTACTATAACCTTTCTGTCTCCAACTGCATCCTCCCTTAGCCTGCTCCTACATTATATTGTTTTTAGTTAATAGCTAACCTCTGGCAATGGTTTTAGTTAATCCTGCCTGGTCACAGACTCGACAAGGAAACCCATGGATTGATTTACATTGTGAAGTTTGATTTTTTGCAACTAGAAGGGGTAGAGAGTTTAATATTTTTTGAATGACAGTTACAGTTTGGAGATTTCAGTAATATCTGCATGAAGCTCCTATTAATGAAATAATACCCTCAGTTCAATTAATGTATAAACACAGTGTCTCAGAAATGCAGATGTAATTATAGAATTAGGGAATGTCTACACTAGCAATGCTACAGCAGTGTAGTGTAGATACTTACTACAGAGACAAAAGGGGTTCTTCTGTCACTATAATAAATTCACGTCTCCAAGAGGCAGCAGTTAGGTTGATGGAAGTATCCTTCTGTTGACCTTGTGCTGTCTACCCTGGAGCTTAGGCTGGCTTAATGATATCTCTCAGGGTGCATATTTTTCACACCCTTGAGTGATGTAGCTAGGCTGGCCTGGGTTTTAGACGTAGACCAGACCTCAGACTCTTCATTCAGATTTGTGGTATTCTCCAAAACAGGGCTTTGGAGCGGAGCCCGGAGCTGGAGCCCGGAGCAGCTCTGGAGCAGTGGAGCTGCAGGTTTTTGCCTGGAGCTGGAGCAGAGCCGGAGCACAGCTCCAAAGCCCTGTCAATGTAAGCTCTCATTAAAAGCAAAAACAATAACCCAGCTTTCCAGCCTCTCTGTGGATGGATAAAAGTTTAGTTTATTTGTATCTTGTCAAAAGGAATTTAGATACTGAGGAATGCAACAAATAAAAAACAAGAGTAATTATATCAATACAGCTGCAGTTCACAAGCACTGATTTCATGCATTCATCATGCAATTCAGCTATGGTTTGGAGGACGGTTATCTGGGCTGGTGAAATGTGGTTGCAGAGATGTTTGCAACTGTTTGTGCAAGGCCTTGCATAATCTGTTAAAGACTACATAGTGAGAATGAATAGGAGCTGTAAATTAAGCCTAACACAAATTCATTGGGCCCAGTTCCATGCCCAACAGGTACAGAGGGGCAGGAATATCAGCATCTGGTGGTAGATTTCACTTCAACCTCTCTGTACCTGCACAAACCTCGTCTGCTCAGGCTTCATATGAGTGGCACAGATTTCACCCTAGCTGAAATGAAGATACTATTAGACTCTTCATGCACAGCTTGCTGTATTATCCAGAATTTAAGATGTCATTAAAAAAAGTTTCTAGTCCTTCTGGTTGCAATGATAACCCTCAGAATGTAAATCAATCTTTGTTGAGTCTGTAACCAGCCAGGCTGAAATAATGTCGCCAAAAGTGGTTAAGTATTAACTCTAACTGGCTTCAAAATATCAGGTTTTTGCTATCGCACAGAGATAGTTTCCCCAAAAGACTGTGAAAGGCTTATGTCTTATATGGCCTTTGGAACTAAATCTACAAAATGATCTTCTAACTTGCTGCAGTAAGAAGTTTTCCTGGGAACTGACACCTGAAAATCTCTTTAGACCATGAAAAGTATTTTTCAGAATTTAGGCTCATGTGTTGAGATCATCTTTAGCTGGACTTTATCACAAAGTAAATGATCACACATTTTAATTATATCTGAGTGCATAAATAGTTCTGTATAGCACTGACTCCAAGATTTAAGGAACACCTAAAATACACAGAACGGTATTAGATCTGGGCAGCATATGTTTGCCAAAATGGAATATGATGTTTTGTCAAAGTTGAAATGTTTGGTGGAGACCTCCTGGTTTCTGCAAAACTTTACTCAGGAAGATTTTTTGGTTCAGGGTGCATGCACAGAGATAGAATATAACTGGGTGCTTAGACCCAGTTTCAAGTCCCTGCTCTGCTTGATTTGGGATAAAAAATCTGCTTTGAATTAGGCAGAATAGTTTTTAAAATCAATCTGCAGGAGTTGGTGCAGAGTCCTTTGTGCTCAGTGCTGTACAACACAATACCTACTCCAAAGAGCTTATAGTCTAAATAGAGGCGTAGGCAGGATGGAGTGACTTGCCCACTGTGACGGAGCAGGTCAGTGGCAGAACTGGGAATAAAACCCAAATCTCTTGACTCCTAGTACTGGGTTACGCTGCAGCAGCCTATGGGACATATAAGGTCTGAGCACCCAGTTATCTCTGAGAATGAATCTTACAATCCTGCTTTGAATTAACGCTTTTAAAAATGGATTTTATATTAACTGTGTCCTTTAACTTTAAAGAAAGCACTAGCATTTCGAATACACATGCAAGCAAATATGTATCTGTCATGCTGGGCAGCAACATTTTATTGCAGCTTTATTACTAGATCTATCAGTGAACCTGAATCTATCGAGAGGGAAAGCTTCTTGGCCTATGGCCAGATCACTCCTTCCTATGGCAGGAAAAAAAATGTGAAGGGGCTGTGTGGAGGCAACCTTTGTAAGATTCCTTTTGCTGAGCTTCCTCCAAAATCTTTGGTCAAAGGAGTGAGGTGACCCTTCCACCCCAACCCTGGTGAGAAAAGCAGGAGGTTTATCCAAATTTATACATCTGAAAGAGTGACTGGAGGCCAGGGCCGGCTCCAGGCACCAGCCAAGCAAGCTGGTGCTTGGAGCGGCAGCTTGTAGGAGGCGGCATTCTGCCCAATCCTAGGGCGGCATGGCCGCTTTTTTTTTTTTTTTGGTGGTGGTGTTCCGCTCCAGCCGCCCTGTAGGGGGCGGTGGCACGGAGACAGGAGTGCCCTGCAGCAAGCCCAGCAGGGCAGCCCGCGTCCTTCCCTCCCAGCTGACCGGAGCAGTGCAGAGCCCTTCCGGCAGGCGGCGGGGCTGCGTGGCTGCGCCCCGCTGAAGCTCTGGCCACCCCCCTTCTCTCTCTCTCTCTCTCTCTCTCTCTTACCCCTGCTCCCTCTTCCTCCCCCCGCTAGCTGGGGCACATATTTTATTTTTGTTTTTTGCGTTGCCATTCTGTCTGCCCTGGTTTTTTTTTTGGTTTTTTTTGCTTGGGGCTGCCCAAAAGCCAGAGCCGGCTCTGTCTCCCTGGCCATTTACCCTCTCTCTCTTCTTCCCGTTCTATAGAAGCTTTGTTGCCTGTGCTTTCCTATCTACCCCTGCCCCTTGGAACTACCCGCTTAAAGGAGTGTGCCATGGCTTAGAAAGGGGCCATGAAAAATTAGTGGCCCACTCCCTCCCCACTCACAGAGAGCTCTCCCAGGGCCTGGAGATGTGAGGACAGTGCCACATAGGCCACTGGCCTGGATTGCATGTAGGACGTGGGAGATGCGCATGCTGAGTGAACTTTCTATATACAGATCCAGTTGGGAGAGGAAAGGAGAGTCACTGACTACATTGACAAGAATTAAACATTCCTTCTACATTTAAATAATTATCCTTGTTTAGTTCTTAGGAGCCAAATCCATCTGAGCTGTTAATGGTATTATATCAAAGATGGATATGGCTCCAGGGTTTTGAGAACAAAGAGGAATGGGAAGGTCGGTTATTTTATAATATGCATTAAGAAGGGACTAATGCTTTGCTATCTATTGATTTTCATCAACCTTTGAGCAAAACTATGACACTTCTCCCCTTTTCTCATAGTTTTATTTTTTTTTAAAGAAAAGGTCTTGTATATAATTATACTGATAGCTAAATGGGCAACAGATATAAGATTCTTTTAATCAATTGATGCATGAAAATATTTATGATCTTGAAAGAAAATCACAGAAATATATGAAAACATTTAGGCCTTTCACATTTTAACTATTTATTTTGCAGAATATCTGTTTCTCTCACCCCACATATTACACTGTGTTATTACTGTGCAAGGGCAATCAGGATGCTAAATCATCTGTGTGTCAAGAATTTTATAATTATGTGACCTTGAGTGATCTTGGCCAGACATGACTGTTATGAATTTATATCCATTTGTAGATGGCAGTTGTAGAAAAAATACCTATACTACTGTTAATGTTCAAAATACACACTTCTAAAAACTGACATTTTGAATTGTAAGTGCCAGTCATTGATAACATGCACAAGTTGTGTGTATGCTACAGTTTTACTTTTCTCTTTTACTTTTTAAGTCTAATATTTTTTGAGTACAGAAGAAAAGCTGGTCAAATAGAAGAGAAAAATATTAGCAAACCTTTGGCAAATTAGAAACCAAATTACTAACATCTTACTCACACTGCATTGAATGTTCATGGAAAATGAGTTTACGACTTGTAGATTATATTAATGTTATGACCAACAATTCATTTCAAGTTGAAGTGGAAGTAGCATAGCTACCATTTTACAATTTCATTGCTACAAGGATAGTGAGGGAAGGTAATAGAAGAAGAAAGCTGAAGAAGAAGGAGGAAGAACGCTGAAGAGATTACAAGGAACATTGGAACAAGATCACTGAAATGTCTGTGAATGACACATGAACTGATGTTTCCAATTTACCTGTGAAGTAGATAGTAGGGCTCTGGAAAACCACTTTCAAAGGCCTGGAGGAAGGGACAAAGAGACAGGTGGATGATAGAAGCAAAGGCAATTCTTTCTCAGGTTAGGCTGTGTTCCTCCATAAAACCTGTCATTTACAGGAATCTGCTACCACAGTTCATAGATGAGCCCCCTTGTGAGAGGGAAAGCCCCTTGGCCTACAGACAGATCATGCCTTCATGCTGATCCCTTCCCTTTTCCTCTGACTCCTCTTCTGAGGAAGAGGATATGCAGCATTCCTAGAGAAAGTAGAGATCAGTTTATTTTTGTTAGTTTAGTTCACTATTTTAATTTAATATTTATACATGTGCCAATTCCCAGACAAAAATACTGTATTAAGATGGAGATAAAGTTGAAAATATAAACTATGATAAAAAAATTAGAGATGTTGCAATTTGTTATGTCCTGGCATACACAAAGAGAAGTTAGAGAAAACATTAAATATTCTTTTTGAAAGGTTACAGTGAAACATAACTTTATTTCTTAGAATCGAAAAGATTATCCAAAATGATAATATACAACCACCAAAACAAAATAAGACAAAAAACCCTAACCAAACAAACAAAAAAACAGAGAGAGACATCTACTTATTTGATTCTTGTCTGTCAACTCAACAGTGATGATGGGACCGAATGAAGTCTTTCCACCACTTTCTATATTGTATGAGCTTCACCGCTTTGTTCATCTTTAAATGTTTTTGTTCAATGTCTTACTTCACCATGTCTATCTAATGCATCCTTGATCTTTCCTCTATTTCTAGTTCCTTGCCATGTGCTACGTATCACCATGTATGGTATACTTGCTGGGTCCATTATTGATGTGTCCAAAACATCACAGTCATCTTTCTTGGATCTTCTGTGACTGTTGTTTCTTGCTGTAGCTGTTTTCTTATCCATTCTTTTTTTGCAGTCTTGCAATTCTCAGTATTCCCCTCAACCAATTCATTTCTCCAGTCAATATCTTTCATTTGTTGATTTTCCTCATATTCCGACATCCTGACTCATACAGCAGTATTAGCACAACAGTTGTCTCATATATGCTTATTTTGATTTTTATTTAAATATCTTTAGCTTTCCAGGCCTTACGGAGTATTACAAATGCCAAAGAGGCTAGTTTGATTCTTCTTTTTATGTTATCTTTACAATTTCCATTCTTTGATATTAGTCCTCCAAGATACACATTTTTTCATGTTTTGGTTCTTTGTCTCTCACTTTGAGCTTTTCCTCTTCCTCTAGTCTTCTGATTACCATAATTTGTGTCTTCTCCATGCTGATCTTCAGTCTGAATCTTCTGCTTTCTTGGTCTGCCTTGCCAGTAATTCTCTGTAAATCCTACTTGGTCAAAGCTATGAGGGCAATATCATCTGTGAGACTGAGGTTATTCACTGTCCTCCCACATATCATGATCCCTCTAATTTCATATCTCAGTGCTACATATCTTACTGCTTCCAAGCTGAACAAATCCAGTGACAATGTGAATCCTTTTTTCAATCCTACAATTGTCGTGAACCAGTCTGTCAGCTTCTTGTCTATTCTCACTTTACTCATCAACTTGCTGTAGATATTTTCTGTCAGCTTGATCAATTTCTCAGGGACAGAAGGCATTCACAAGACGTGCCATAATCTTTTCGGCCAAATGCTATCAAAATCCTGTTTGAAGTCTATAACATTGTTATAATAGGTTTGGTTGTGTTCTATGTACTTCTCCAATATCTGTCTTATCACAAATGGCTATCTATTGTACTTTGTTGTGGTCTAAATCCAGCCTGTTCCACTGTAAACATTGCTTCCACGTACTTGTTCATTCTCCTCTGAAATGTCTTGGTGAATGCTTTCACCGGCATGCTCAATAAGCTGATTCCTTTATAGTTCTTCCACTCACTCTTACCTCCTTTTTTATAGAGTGGTACTATTATTGCTTTCCCCCATTATCTCAGCACTTGCTCTTGTTTGTAAATCTTGTTGAAGAGCTTGTTATTCACCTTTACTGTGTGCTCCTTGCCCATTTGCAGAAGCTCTGTGGTTATGTTTTCATTTCCCAGCACTTTTTTCTTTTTCAAACTTACTATTGATATCTTTACTTCTGCTAAGAATTCTGGCACCTGATCTCCCTTGTTTGTACTGGGAAGCTTCTCCGGGACCATTTCATCTATTCTGTTCTGCAAGTGGTACAGCTCTTCAAAATATTTTTCGTTCACTGATTCTCTGCTTGTTCATCTTCCGTTATTTGTCCGTGCTTGTCTTCCACTGCTGACATCTTCAACTAATGTCCCATTCAGTTCTTTTATCTTGTGATCCACCTCGTGGCACATTTCTCTTCACACATTCTTTTGCTTTTTCACATTGTTCATTTATCCAGTTGCTTCTGTCTCTCTTCACTTTCTGTTTTAGTCTCTCTGATCAACCTGTTGTACTCAGCTCTTAGACTTCCGTCTTCCTTTTATTCCCCTTTCACCTTCCTATGCTTGCCACTTAACTGCAGCATGCCAGCCAGGGGCCACCTTGGTTTCATCTTTGTGACAGGGTACAAGGGCCAGGGCCAGTGCAAGGAAGTTTTGCACCCTAGGCGAAACTTCCACCTTGCGCCCTCCCCAGCCCTGCGGCAGCTCCCCACCCCCCCCTCCCCCCCGAGGTGCCCCCCCCCCCCGCCGCCCCCCCCCCCCGCCCTGAGGCACGCCTCCCCCCGCAGCACCTCCCCTCTCCCCGGGGAGCTGTGCAGCAGCTCCCCACCACAGCTCACCTCTGCTCCGCCTCCTCCCCAAGCACGCCGCCCCCGCTCTAATTCTCCTCCCCTCCCAGGCTTGTGATTGGCACTGCAAGCCTGAGAGGCGGAAGAAGTGGAGTGGCAATCGCGTGCTCAGGGAGGGGGCGTAGGAACTCTGTAAAAAAAAATTGGGGGCACCGCTTTTTGGTGCCCCCAAATCTTGGTGCCCTAGGCAACCACTTAATTTGCCTAAATGGTAGCACCGGCCCTGACAAGGGCACTTCCTAGCCCAGAACATAAAGGGTTAATGCAGTGGCCAATTAACCCTGACCTATTATAGGGAGCAGGGGAAATATTAAGGGCTGCCAGGGCGGGGGTGGAGATGGGGTGGGCAGCTGGATGTGAGCTAGAGCCCCATCCACAGGTTTGTATGTGACGACTGTTTGTTGTAGGTGCTGTCTGTTTTGCTACCGCTTGTTTTGTCATGTGTGGATTCTGTATAAGATTTCATAAAAGCAGCTATGGGAGAAAGGACGCCAACTGACTAAAATAGTCAGTCAGCTTTCATGGGAAATCAGGCTGGGCCTATCCATCACGTCAGAAGCTGGGGGGTGGAACAGGAAGTATAAGAAGCGGGGCCTCCAGCTTAGTTGAACGAGAGCCAGGAAGGGAGCTGGACGCGTCTGCCTTGCTGCAGGCCCTGCACCAGGGGCCAAGCATTGCCAACCCCTACCCCAGGAGCAGGACCCTGAGGCAGGTGAACTGCTGGGACTGCCAGCTGCCGAGTACCCCCAGAGACTGCTGAGACTGCCAGATGCTGAGTACCTCCAGGGACTCTGCGACTACCAGAAGCCATACCCTGAGCAGATTGAAGACCCACGAGCAATGGAGCCCCACAGACAGGTAGGAGTAGGAAGTAGCCCAGGGAAACCAGACATTAGTCCGATTGTGTTGCTGAAACCACAGTCAGCATGTTTTGGCGGGATCCCTGCTGACCCAGTGGCAAGATTCCCTGTCAATATTAAAGCCCTGGACCCAGTGGACTAGGGTGGGTCTGGGTCCCCTACTCCTTGCTGCCAACCCCACTTCTGGGGTGGCAGTCTACCCAACATAGGACAGCCAGCCTGCATTTGTCTGCTGTCTGCCCCAGCCAGAGAGCTGGGCCATAGACTGCTGTTGCTCTGCCCTCCCCAAGGGCTGGAGCCTGCCTGTTTGCTACGTACCCCAGCCAGGGAGCTGGAACATAGACCACTACTGCTCTGCCCACGGCCGGCTCCAGGCACCAGCTGAGCAAGCTGGTGCTTGGGGCGGCAGATTGTTGGAGGTGGCATTCTGCCCAATCCTAGGGCAGCACGGCCGCTTTTTTTTTGTTTGTTTGTTTGTTTTGTTCTTGTTCCGCTCCAGCCGCCCTGTAGGGGGCAGCGGTGCGGAGAACCAGAGCGCCCTGCAGGGCAGTCCTCTTCCTTCCCTCCCCGCCAACCGGAGCGGAGCCCTCGCGGCAGGCAGCAGGGGGTGGCGCAGCAGGAGGGGCCGCGTTGCAGCACCCCTGCTGTAGCCCTGGCCGCCCCCTTCTCTCTCTCTCTCCTGCCTGCTCCCTCCCCCACCAGCCGGTCCACCTGCACCCGCGCTCTGGCCTCGCCGCAGGTTTGTTTTTTTCTTTTTGCTGTTCTGGGCACCCCGTTTTTTTTTTTTTTTTTTTTTGCTTGGGGCGGCCAAAAAGCCAGAGCCAGCCGTGGCTCTGCCCCACCCAGAGGGCATGAGCCTGACTCTGTCTGCCCCTACTGGAGAGCTGGGCTGAAGAGTGCTAATTAACCTTCCCTTCTCTTAGGGGCCAGGGCCGTAGACTTTTTAGTGGCACAAACTGTGCTAATCTCCTGTCAAGTGGATATCAGCCATAGTGACTCCTGCCTACTGATAGTGGGGGTGCACAGCCCTGGAATAGCTCAAGTTATGCCCTCCTTCCCCCCAGCAGCCCTTCCCTTCCTGGAAAGCAGCAGACCCTCTATGAAGCTCCCAGATGTTCCTCTGCCTCTCACAGCAGAGTTAAAGCATTAGCCCCTCCTGCAGCTCTGCCTCTCCGTGCCCGGTGCAGCTCCCCAGCTCAACTGCTTTGCAGGATGACGGCCCAGCCATACCATGTGCCCAAGCAATCTGTGGAGGATGTCACCCCGCATGCCCCTCCATGTTGCCTCTGCTATTAGCCCCTAGACGGCATAGTGAGGTGGAGTGGCCTCCCTCCGAGGCTGACAGGGAGGAACCACTCCAAGCCATTATAGCAAGCAAGTTGATATTTCACCAACAGCTTGCTGGCAACCAGGAATCCATATCTACAGATGAGACCAGTGATGTGGATGGAAAAAAAGGTTCTTCTTACTCTTTTCTTTTCTCCTTTCAAAAAAAAAAAAAAAAACAGAATGTATGTGGCCATTTGTCCTGGATGCAAAGGTGTCACATTCTGTTACCCACGGCACTGGGATACAGACTGCTGCTTCTAACGTTGACAAACTATGAAATTAGTTTGAAGACAAGTTAGTCTGCATCATAAATGAACAAATGCTTTTTAGTTGTTGCCTCAGGCTCCTGCCAAATTTTGTCCACATCAGTTATCTGACTAATAAAATGGTGAGTAAAAAAAAACTAGCTTGTGTAGCAACACTAATATTTTTGGGCAACAACAAATAACACTGGAAATGTTTGCATTAGCTGCAATAAAATCAGGTGATTTTTTTTTTTAAAATAGCACACATACATACATAATGGTTCCTTTGTTGCATAGTATACCAAGTATATTTCGCAAAACTCAGTTCCAGTACTGCCAACAGTACTTAGTAGTTCCTCTCTGAAGTGTTGACATTACAGGGGAATATTAGCATTTTATAGAACATTGTGAAATGCCACCCTGGCACAGAAGCTGTGAAGGTGTTCCGTAGTAAAAGGGTTTAACAAGAAAAGCAAGGAAAATAAAAATAAAGGACAGACATAATGCTTGGTGAGACTAGAATCACAAGCCTCTAGTAACACTGTGACGTTGTAATCATTACTAGAAAAAAAGATAGTGAATGCACAGTGGTAGGAGCTATGCATTGCAGAGAAATGTCTCTGAGGAACTCAGGGGCTGGAGTTCACTGATTGCTGGGTGAGGTTTGGGCCAAGGGAGCCTTGAGGAGTTTGCTAGTGAGGGAGATAGAATGGTGTCACATAGAGCTGACACAGTCTAACTGCCAGCAAAACTCACTCTTACTGAATCAGAGAGGTAACACAGTGGCTCACAGCTCTGGGAACCCCAGCAGCATATTACACATGTTTGTTTTCTTTAGTAAAGAGAAGGCCTAAATGCCTGCTTGTTCTTGGGAAGTGAGCTGTTCCCTTTGTTTTGCAACAAAAAATAATCGCACTAGAATTCAATTACTTTCCTTTAAACACCCACCTCTTGTTCTCATTAATTGCCTTTATGTACTGAGATGTTAACATGTCAGTGAGCTATAATTCTTGGATCTAGGTAAGCTTCTCAGGGGCAGTGTCTTCTGCCCTGGAGCATGTCCACAGGTTACAGATAGTGGAATGGCCTTCAGATATGGAGGTTAGCTGCAATATAAGCAGAAAAACCCAAAACAGTAGCAGACAATTTGATGACTGTTCCGACAGGGTGTGATGGAGCAGCAAATGGCACTGTTGCCTCTATAAAATGCCGCAAATGCACAAAGATTGACAGCAGAAAAAGATGAATACTTAAGACTAAATGAAAGGATAAAGAATAAATGCAGCTTAGTAAAGTCTGAATGGCTGAATAAGAAATACAAAGAAATTGAACAACTGGATAAGTGAGATGTAACAAAAGTGAGATGTAGCAAAAGATAAGAGCCTTCAGTTACAGAAGAAATGTGGCTAATGTAACTCATGCACAAAAATCGACAATATTTGACAGACCCTAAAGACACAAATGAGAGAGAGAGAGAGAGAGAGAATATATCAAGGAAATATATGGTGATGATCAGCCTAAAAAACTTTTTCTAGAGATTAATCAAGTAAGCCCACCAGTAATGGATGAAGAAACCTTGGGAGCAATAAAAAGACTTCCAAGTAAAAAAGCACTTGGCTGTGATGGAATACTGGCTGAACTGTTAAAAAAGCGTAGGGGATGAAGACTTGAAAGCCCTGTCCAAGGTAATGAAGAATACGTCTGAGAGAGGAGAATAGCCAGAAGGTTTTACAACCTCACTGTGTATCCAAATCCCCCCAAAACCAATGCTATGAATTGTGACAACAAAGAACAATCAGCCTAATATTGCAAGCCTCTAAGATACTTTTGTGAGTTGTTCAAGATGGAATACAAGAAAAGATTGATAAGGAAATAAGTGAACATCAATACACTTTCAAACGTCAAAAGGGAATGAAAAATGCCATTATGAACTTGAAGCTCATGTTACAAAGATCAATTGAAATGGGGAAAACAGCATACTTGTGTTTTATTGACTTCCAAAAAGCATTTGACAGATCTACCACTACAAGTTGTCCAACATATTAAGATCTGTAAGAATTGATGGATATAAACTTCAAGTAATAAAACAATTATATTGGAATCAGAAGGTGATTATAATGGGAGATGAAAATGAAAATCTAATAGAGTTCAAGAGAGATGTGAGACAGTTGTATAATGTCACTGACTCAATTCAACAGTTATAGTGAGTGTTTGATTAAGTTAATCAAAGAAGCAGAAAAGGTATTAAGATGAATGGAAAATGGGTGCATAACATTTTCTATGCAGATGACACAGTGCTATTGGCTGATTCAGAAGGTCAGATGAATTTAGTGGAGATTACATATAAATACAGCAAAGAATATGGTCTAGAGTAGAATGTGGACAAGACAAAAAATGGTGGTATTCAAGGATCTTAGGAAAACAAGATTCTAGTGAATGACATAGCCATCCAGCAGATGGAAGATTGGTTACTGAAATCAGTACCAGAATAGCAAGTGTGAAAGAGACATTCTGGAACAATAAACATGTGATGAGAAGGGACATAAATCTAAAGACTAAATTCTGAATCTTAAAAATGTACATTTGGTTTGTGATAAATTGTGTTTGTGAAACATTGACATTCAAACAATAGATAATTAAGGAAATACAATCATTTTAATTATGGTGTAAAATAAATATTCACACAATATCCTGGATAGCCCACATAACTAACAAAAAATATTGGAGATGATTGGAACCAGCAAAAAGTAGTCAGATCTTATGAAAAAGATTCAATTTGCAGGGCACATTTTAAGGACTTTAGTGGGAGATGTATGTTTCTGGGCACTAGAAGAGAAAGTTGATGGCAGAAGAACACAAGGCAGAAAAAGAAGATGTTGGATGGATGATATGGTATCTTGGATGTATTAAAAGGACTATTCATCCACAAAGAAATTGGGAGAGGATCATACAGATGTTGTGACCAAACCCTTGTACAGTTTAGTTTATTGGTTTAAAAAAGAACAGTTTTTCTTCCTAAATATCTTCTAGAACACCAAAGTGTAATGCCCATTCCTCCCCTGTGACTTCTGGCAATGAAACAAATATGGTATAATATCTGCTATTAAGGGTAGGGAATTTGATCATGTACCATGTTTTGCAGCCTGCTTTCATTACCTTGTTACATTTTTTTTAAAAAACAACCGAATGAATTGGAGAAAGCCTGCTGGTCACAGCATGGAAATTCTAAAGTCACTTCAGCTGTTCCTTTCTGAGATGGTGAAGGGGCAGGTCATTTTTCATCTGCATCACTTACGAGGTAACTACAAAGTACTGAGATCCCTTGTGAGCAGCAGACAAAAAATAATCTTCCCCTATACTAACACAGTCAGGATCCTCTTATTACTGCCTTCAATTAGCAAAGGCTCCTTGTTCTTTGTTTTTAATGTGTAGGTAATTTAGTACTCGTGAAAGGTGCCACATTGACAGTTCAGAGATTGAGAACTCATATTTGTACATAGAAAAAGTACAAAACAGTTGTGATGCAAATTTCTTCGTTTTACTGTCTTACCAATGTGGCTTGACACTATTTTGGAAGACTGTGGGGATAGTTTCAACTCCATGCCCATTCAGTCTGAGCTTCTCTTCTCTTCCAGCAGGAGTGTCAATTGTAATAGCAGGCTATGAAATAACTATTGGGATTCTGTAGTGCTATTAAAAATTCAGCTTCTGCCAAAAGGTACCACACATTGCTATCTGAGATACCGGAGCTATTTAGCTGTATTTAGCATAGGACATAACTATGGTATTTATCTCAGATTCCATGGTGTTGGCACTTGGTGATATTCTAATGGTGATGACTGAGTTTATGAAACCATCCCTTAATTTTTTGAAGATCATGCATCTTATACATTATTATGGTCAAGTGAAAAGGCACCTGCTTATTGTTAAAACCTGTTTTTTGACTATTAATAAATGTATAAGGTGCCGTATAAAAAAAAATACCTTTCCAACTAGAACTGGTATAGGCAATGCACTACACATACAACTTGGGTCTGGAAATAGTAGAAACAGCTTTTGAGATACAGTCCTTTTAACTCCTTTGGCGATCCTTCCTTTTGTCAATGGAATGCCAAAAAGTTAACAGAAAAATGTTGATCTTAGTCTTTTCAATATGCATTGTATATAAGACCCAGCAAATATTACACAGATGTATATGGAATTTATGTACAAACATCTATAAACTATAAACACTATAAACATTGCCTAGGTAAGCCGTAATTTGATTTTTTTTCAAACATTCTTTATGACAAAGTACAGTAGTTGAGGCAGCAGCTGGAGTTGGCATTTATGGCAGAGAAAATAGCTAGTATCTGCAATTTGTTGAATACTTTCCAATCACAGTTCACAATTGCCACAGAGGTGTTTGACATGTTGGAGGATTTCCAAATGAACACACCGTAGAAGGAAACCACCAACCCACAGCGAAGAGCTACAGAAATTACTTTCAGTCTGTCAACAGCTACAGTCCTCTTCCTTGCCAACTTAAAATGTATCTGCTTGAAAGATTTCAGGCATTTTTAGTGGAAAAGATTTTACTTTGAAACTTGTAAAATATTTGTGCGACTCGATCGATAGGCTATTATCACTTGACAGCAATGTAAATAATCTACTGCAAGAAAATGACTTCCTTGTATCACAAACCAAAAATTGCATACCAGAACAGCAGAATATTTGTTGTCATGAACTTGATACATATATAAAGACAGTGCAACCAACCATATTATAAATCATGGCGAAACCCAAAAGATTTGTGTTTGTCTAGGAAATATGGAAGGCTGTGTGTGCTGGTGAGCCAGAAAGAACAGAAACTCAGTGTTGAGACAAACATGTCTGCTTCAATTCAAAACACGTTTAACACTAAATTTGTATTTCTGTTCCATAGCTCCATCTACTGGAACAGGCTCAGAACCCTAATATTACATTTCTTTTGAATTAGATTCTACGTATTCAGCTGGATTATTCTCTGGCTAATACCACTTTTACACCATGTATGTTCATTACCTTCACTAGAGTTACTCCCAGTTTACACCAATGGAAGTGGGCGGAGAACCAGGCACATTGTATCATAATCTTAAAATCTAGTAGCCATTGGCACCTTTCTACATTTAACTGTCGCATTCCAGTTCCCAGATTTCTGTAAAGTTTTATCTTGTTTGTCTCTGCCCACGCCCCAGCCTCAAAGGTCTCTAGTCATTTCTTTAGGTGCCCTGGGGTTTCCTATGTGTGTTCTAAAGACAGCAGAATCTCATATTTACCCAAATAGTAGAATGCCTTTTATGACAGGTGCTGTGTTTTTAGCCCTTCATTGGGTTTTTGAACTATATGTCTATTTCATTGGCTCTTGTATCTGGTTCACTGCAACAAAACATCATACCAGCTTGCCCTGCTGGCTCTGAACCCAGGGCTGTTTTCAGCTCTCTACTCTCCCCAGTTGTAACCATTGTAACAACTCACAAATTTCTACCTAGTAGTGTTAGGATAGATGGATCTAGTATGAATCCCTGCATTTACAAGACTACTAACTTCATCTTTCCCATTACCATCCTATCTAATATTTGCCTCAACAGTCACTCTAACCATTTCATTTGGTCATTTGTTGTGCTTCCCTGTTGTTCTTACTGTTAAGAACTTTTCCCAATGTCTAGCCTAAACTTATCTTCAGGTTAGTGTTCCCTGACTCACTATCTTCTGAGACAATTAGTAATTCCTTACTTTCACTGATATGGTTATTATGAAGATTTTTCTGGACTGATTCTTTCCCCCCATTTTCTGACCAGCTGTAATTGATAAGGTTATATAACAAATGTGCCATTTTTCATAGTCCTTAGAGCATAATAAAGCCTCCCACTTTTCTCTAATAGAAGAGTGAAAACTATGGGAGGGGACAAATCCAATACAAAACTCCTTGAGAATCATCTCTCAGAGGATCCTCAAAATTATCCCATTGGGGTGTGTTTTAGGCTCCAGCCCCAGCCCATGGAATAGGCAGGGGAATGGGCCCATAAAATCATGGATATCACAAGATGCCTTCACACAGTCACGTCCTTTGTTAATGTTCCCATATAGTCCCCACTGGCTACTGCCCCGTGCCCTCCCTTAGCAGGTTTCATACTACTGACGAAGAAGGAGGGCACCAGATAAGATAATTCTGACAGGTGGTCATTATTTACCTTGTGAGAAAAATCACTATGGGTTTGAGACCTGGGGAACATGCCACAGAAAATGGAATCTTTCAGGCCCCATTCCCACACTTACCCCAGAGGCTGGGTACTGTGGGTTAACTGCAGAAAGGTTTCCACAAGATTAGGAGTGGGGGAAGAAAGTAGGTTTCCTACATCCCAGGTTCAGGTAACTGCTACCAACACCCAGCTTTGAACTTGGAAACTTTATATTGTGTTACTCCGCACTCTGCTCCCTATTCCACGGACTCTGTCCCCAGGATCTTGCGTGCATGCTGATAAATATAGTTCTTTGAAGGCCACTGCAGGAATATCCAGCCACCACTGCTCCACTCCAGAGTTGGTTAATGAACTTTTACTTTAGTACTTACAAGTAAACCCATGAATGAACTCATTTACTGTTCATCTCAAGCATAGAAAGGCCCTATTTCAAATCCCAGTTCAGACTTCCTTCTTAGACGCTACTGGGTCCTACATCCTCTGAACTGGATCTCCGTGCCATCTTCCTGGTATCCTGGATTCATACAGTGCCAATGGACTAGTCTCTGGTGTCTCGAGAATCCATTCCTGAAACCTTCTGCCAAGTCCTGAAAAAAAAAAAAACATTTTTAGATAGCAATCCCAGGCTCTCTTCCTTCTCTCAGGCCTTGCTGAACTGGCTCTTAGCAGCACAGTGGGCCTTTACAGAGTCCTCAGATGTTAAATCACTGGCTCATCTCCAACCACAGGGTTTACTTCCTACAACCCCATACATAAAGTAACATTTTCTGAACACATTACTTAACATTTTTTCACAGAACCCACAGAGCTGACACTCTCTACATCCCTAGCAAGTTCTCCTGGAGGGGGCTGCCTTTAACCTGAATTACCAGAGCTGTGAGTATGTCCTATTCTGCCTGAGTCTCTTGTAGACCCAATTGGGATTTAGCTATACATGAAATGACACTAATTGTCTAACAGAGTTTTATTTTGCTGAGCATGAGTTAAGGTATAAAAAATAGACACCATTGTATAGGTCTCTCGATTAATTTCAATTATATTATTTAAAAACAATGGGTGAGATTATATACTGAACTTCTAAGGGGCACCACAGAGTATTTGCAGTCCAGGAGGAGGGAGGCTAAGGTGGTTTAAGTCACTATATGCCCCCTGATTCTGAGCTGTTCCGGGGTCCAGAGCAGTTCCTGGCATAACTTAACCCCTCAGACCTGTGTAAGTTACAGCAACCTGTCCCGAATTTTCAATGTGTGTTAGCACTGCCCAGATTCTTAACAGCATCATGTGTTGCATTTCTACCCCTAGCATGCCAGAGCTGGCAAGGGAATCCTAGGAAGACAGACTGGCATTATTTCCTTTAGCTGGATCCAGGCAGCTAGGGCTCCCTTCACCTCAGTCCGGCTCTTTGACCCAGCACAGGGGACAGAGCACTGGTGAGCACTTCAATCAGTGAGTCTACTTTTCAAGCTGTATTTGAAAATAATACAAAGCTCAAAGAATGTCTGGCACTAGAGCACATTTTGGTTCTTGCTTTTCTGCACTTAAAATGTAAATGGACTAGCTTTTTTAGTTGTCTTTCATGTCTGGAGACCTGAGGTCAAATCTGCCCATGGTTAGATGTGATAATGAGATTGGTGATCCCAATTTATTGCTTAGTTAAATTTAACTATGGTATTGCTCCACCATAAACTCTGGGATAATTTAGCACGACTGGGAAAATTCTGTTAGGAAAAGCACCTAGACAGTCCTAGGTCAAGGTTCAGTGTCACTGGCAAAGGAAAGTGGAAAACTTTATGTATTTTGATCACCATCATGCTGTCATTTTTGATTACCTCAAAAGTCCCCAGATATACCCAACATATTTTGTGAATTAAAAATAAAATGCATGCAAATTTACTGGAACATTCTCTTGCCCCCTGGGCTGAGCATATCTTATATATCAATGTTTTTACCTGGAGCACATTTCTAACAACTCTGTTATTAACCACTCAAAGTCATTATTATGAAAATACTGATATCTCCTTAACAATTGCAGTGTTAGTGTGTGTGCCTGCAATCTAACATTTTATTTAAAAGAGGAGATTCCGAATAAAAGGTATGTGAAGATACAGAGGCATGTGGCCAAAATTTTCAAACACAGGTACCTAAAGTTAGGCACTTACGTTCATAGTAGAGCACCTAAACGTGCTGAACACTGTAGTTTCCTTTCACTGGGGTGTCGAGCTTTAGACATCAAGTCTGAGAATTTTGGCCATAATGTAAAGAGAGAAGAGCCCATAAAAATATCAACTAATATCAAAATAATATCATGGCTAATAATTGTAATGAGAAATGGGGAAATCATTTGGAACAATTTATGTGGCTTTTTTTTCTGGCAAATGAACTGGAAATAATTTGCAAAATTCTTAATTGTAGCTGTTTGTTAATTGAATTGTAAATGTAGTGAAATTTTGTAGGTTTGTGGGGGGAAAAAAGTAGGGTGCAACAACAACAGAATTAATTGGAGCTGCACCAAACATCTAATTCTTCTTACCTCAGGCAGTGGAAGTACAATTGAAGTGATCTTTCGTCAAACTTTACCCAGGCTTCTCTCACAGCAACACAGTATCTTTTAATCCAGAAATGAGTCACAGCACTTGCCCTGAGAAGCACATAAATACCTCAGTTAGACTCCATTTATACAAGACTATGCAAGTTAGGGGAGCAAGGGGAATCCAAGACTATCTTTTCATACCTCTCTTATAAAAGCCATTTTCTTTTCTTTTTCCTGGAGGAATGCAGTAAAACTGCAGATGTATACATACTGTAGTAAGCACAGAAATCCCCAAGCACATTCCAATTATGAATATGTGATTTATATTTTATGGGCAAAAAGAGTTATTTCCCCAAGCACGTTGTTTTCTTTTATCTGTGTGCTTCCTTTAATCCTGTCAATAACCCAGCATGCAGCTGCATTCTGCTCATAGATTTTTTTTGGAAGATAATAGAAATGAGCATGCACTGTAGATAGAACTATTCATGGGTAACATAAAAATACCTGCTGTTCATCAAGATTTCTGCTTGCTAATTAACCACAAAAATTGGCTTTAAAAAAAAAAACCACCTAAAATTGTGGCAGGTAACTAGCATGAAAAATAAAATGCACTTCTCAGTTAGAGCTATAATGGAATGCCAGAATTACATCTATGTACTAAGGAACCAGAAATGTTTACTTATTATTCATGGGTTGAAAGAGCATTTTAATATCTATATCATTCTAACAAGCATAAAACGATTTGGCACAATGCAATATGCAACACAATGGGAGTTTGAAACAAAATCATTGGGAGGCAGCAAATTCACAACCTTAACTTATGTTGGTGATAAAGAAGAGAACAGCTGAATGCATTTGACACAGTTCAGATACTACATGCTAAAATTGACTCTTCCTGCACAAATCACAAAACCCTATCTCTGTGAGGGTTGAGGGATGGGAGGGGAGATGGACTTTATTTCCCAGTCAGTATGGAGGCTGTTGAGATGCAAAGAGTTAAAATTGGTTAAAGGAATCAAATACATACAATAATTGCAAAGTTCTTGGTTCAGGCTCTTAGCAGTGGTGGAATAAACTGTTGACTTAAGTCAAGTCTCTGGTTGCTTCCAAATCATTGGAAGGTCCTCAGTCCCTGGGTTAGAATGCTCCCATTAGTATAAGTCTATAGTCCAGAGGTTTGAGCAGGAAAGAGGCAAAATGGAGATGTTCCCAGCGCCTTTTATAGCTTCTACCATGCGGAGGGAAATCCATTGTTTCAAACAAAGCCCTCAGCACAACTAGTGGAAAATTACAGGGAAAAGATGGAGTTACATGGGCAAGTCACATGTCCAAGCATGACTGCACTTAGTCATAGCAAGAAAGTCCATTATCTGTAGATAGGCGTCTCCCCTGGTCCATTGTGAGTTTAATGTGTTTTAATGGGCCATTCAACTCAAATAGTTCCTTCACAATGTGCTGGCTAAATATCTTGTTGGTGCTACCCAGAATCAAATACCTTAGAAATACAGGTATATAGTTAATATTCCTAACTTCAGCTACAAATATTATACATGCATACAAATAGCATAATCATATTCATTCATAGACATCTTTCCACAGACATCTTACATGCCACATTTTGTACAAGATTTGTTGCAATTATATAACAGTGGTAGCAACAATGATCTACATGGTCATATTTTATCAGATAACATCACACCCCCAACGCAAAATTGATGCAGGAAGGGGTGTCCCAGACACTGCTGAATGCATCATAGGAACTTCCCATTCTTGGTTCTGTATTACTACAGCTTCTAACCCAATATTAGAAGTATTAGTGTATAACATAAAAGGTTTATCAAAATCATGTTTGCCTCATAGCATTGGATCGTTGTGCACAAGGAAAAAACATATTGTGACCCAGTTTTATAGCTGCTATACAGACTGAACTCCCACTGAATGGGAACTGTGTGTATCACGTGGTTGCAGATGTGCGCTTTTAAGGATTCAATTATTTTTCTCCCATAGATTTTTAGTATCAGGTGACACAATAGATTATTATGGACACTTTGCTTTAAAGAGGTAACGAGAATATCCACAAAAATCAGAGCACCATACATAGCAGGTATACCCTTAAATTAATAGTGGATGGCGGTATTTTGCTACCAAAGACATTACCAGCCCACATGAAGACTGAAGGTGAAATGGGCTGGTGATTATTCTTTCATTAGTTGGTGAACACTAGCAGTATGGTCAGTGGTGTACAGAATGTAGACTGACATGGTCCTTGCTATAAGAAGCTGTAACCTTATTGATGTGTTGATGTGTTGATTAATCTCTTGATTGATTAATCTGGCTGCAGTGGTTAGTAATGGTTTGGTCTCCTAAGGGTTACAGTATCAGAAATATTTTTATCAGTATCATTAGAATGGGAGCCCCTAGAAGCACATGAGAAATAACTGCAATTTATCCCACGTCCTTTTATTAACAAATCTGTTAAGCAGATAAACAATCCCACAAACACTGAATAGCAGATAGAGAGAGAATGGAAAATCTTTAGCCCTATGACTGATGTCACTCACATCTCCTGCTGGAGGACCCTGGTGTGGCAGTTATTTTTATCATTCTCATCATCACCATCACCACCAGTGGTTGTTATCTTAGAGTCTCCCCGTGCATTTTTCCTCAACACCTGGGCAACACCTTTTATCCTGTGATATATACCCCTCTGCTATGTACATTGGCCAAACCAGACAGTCTCTACACAAAAGAATAAATGGACATAAATCTGACATCAAGAATTATAACATTCAAAAACCAGTTGGAGAACATCTCCTTGGACACTCACTAACAGACATAAAATTGCAATTCTTCAACAAAAAAACTTCAAAAACGGACTCCAATGAGAAACTGCAGAACTGGAATTAATTTGCAAACTGGACACCATCAAATTAGGCCTGAATAAAGACTGAGAGTGGATGGATCACTACAAAAACTAATTTCCCCCTGCTGATACTCTCACCTTCTTGTCAAATGTTTGAAATGGGCTACCTTGATTACACTGGCCTCATTAGCACTACAAAGGTGATTTCCACCCCTTCTTGTCAACTGTTGAGAATAGCCCACTTCCACCTTAATTGAATTGGCTTGTTAGCACTGACCCCCCACTTGGTAAGGCAACTTCCATCTTTTCATATGCTGTGTATTTATACCTCCCTACTGTATTTTCCACTCCATGCATCTGATGAAGTGGGTTTTAGCCCACAAAAGCTTATGCCCAAATAAATTTGTTAGTCTCTAAGGTGCCACAAGGACACCTCGTTGTTTTTGCTGATACAGACAAACACGGCTACCACTCTGAAATTTTTTCATAATTGGTTTAGGAGTGTGGGGATTAGAAGAAGGGCTGGAGATGGCCTGAGTGTCAAGCAAAGGTGACTTCTAGTTTCAGTAACATTTCTGATGCATTGATGGAGAGGAATAGAGAAGTCATGAGACTGGAGACAAAGAAATGTCTGTAGTCAAAGTGAGAAATTAAGACCTGAACAAAAGTTCTGACAGAAGGAGTAGAGAAGAATCGATGGGACCAAGCCCAGGTCTGGAATAGAATCTTGCCTCTGAGCCCCATGTTTAGTTTAGGTTTGTGTTGGAAGTAGAGATATTTTAAATGTCAAAGTTCTTTGCATCACTTGTGTTCTGAGAAAAATAGAACAAAGCTAATATTAAAAATATTGACTATACCTAACCTACACTGTAACTGATATGTTTTCTGATAAACAGTATAAGTTTCCTTCAACCTAAATTGCAGCAAAGGTATCAAGCACTTATCAGACCATTTTGCTCTGAAATAACGATAGCATTTTTGTATACAGTGTACGTGATGTGTGTGACACAGAAGATGAAACATTTGTTTATCAAAAGCATGGGCCCAGAGTTGGCAAACCCCACTGCAATCAAATCTGTTTGTTTAGATCTTTCTTTTTCCTCAAGTAGTAATAATACTAATTTGTAGGTACAGTAGATAGTATTTCCCGTGTTTCGTTGTTGTTTCTCTGGTAATCCTGTCATTTCATTTAAAGCATTTTTTGTTGTTGCTTCTGTCTATTTCTAGTCCTCTAAGAACCTGATTATACTGTAAATTGTACCACTATACTTCAAGGCAGTAGGATGTTTCTAACGGGAATTTTCAATCCCTTCTCAAACCTAGGAAGGAAGTACTTATTTTGCTATTTTGTTACACATCACAAAGTCAGAATACAGAATTTAGTTGGAAACTTTTCAGGCTCAAGTTCTGTTTGTCTAGGGCAAAATATGAATTTTGAGCTGCTGAATAGATATATAAAATGTTTACATGTATATGTATACATGTAAATATTTTCATTTACAAAAGTGTAAAAATTTACATTTTCCCTTAAATTGTTCTTGTACAAAGACAAAACATTTTCAATAGAACAGGTTGTTAATAAATTAAGGAAATAATATTTTAATTACACTTGAAAACCAGTGGTTCGAGTTAAGGAGAAAATGTTTGTGTGAAGGACAAGGGGCTGATATGAATTCTGTATGTGACCAGGCAATTGGTAATGTTTACTATATGACTATCTACATGTTATTGTATGCATATAGTGGTTTATTTAGCAGGCTGTTAGCAGGAAGATAACATAATTGATCTAGTATCAGAGGGGTAGCCGTGTTAGTCTGAATCTGTAAAAAGCAACAGAGGGTCCTGTGGCACCTTTAAGACTAACAGAGGTATTGGGAGCATAAGCTTTTCCATTACTTGCATCTGAAGAAATGAGGTTCTTACCCACGAAAGCTTATGCTCCCAATAC